>NC_071289.1:84707258-84807258 GCF_943734705.1 Anopheles coustani
TGTTCTTCGTCCATTTCTATATCGTCCGGTCTTCCCCATGCAAGCTCCGGACACGCAATATGCAGTCCAAAACAAACCAGATAAAAGTGGAGACGCGCCATCCAGCAGGAACCCGGAGGTGTTCGAGTTATGTGTAATTTTTCACACCTTCCCATTAGTTCACAGGGTGAGAAGTTGGTCCGGTTTTGGTCTCCAATGTCCGCCAGCCTTTTTTGCGGAGCTGCAGCGCAGGATCGCCCATCGAGGTATCTCCCCGCGCGCGCTTTAGCAACATGTTTTTCATCGTTTCATATTCCTCCGGAGAGAAAAGCATTGTAGGTCTCGGTCGTCTCGAGCTCCGGAGTTGGACCGTTCTTTTCTCGTACTTCTGTGTCTGCTTCATTATGGAGCCAATGAAGCCGTTCTTGCGACTCGGTACGACCGGGCAGCGAGATGGTCCAGTCGAAGTCCGTGCTGCTGCCGTGTGCTTCGAACTGGAACGGGCAAGATTGTGGCAAACTTTTTCTGACTTGCCGGCACCGCCGCTGTCACAACCGATATTCTTCTGATTCCTTGGAACCGAGGAGCATCGGGAATGCTGGTGCGCGAAGGCAGGTACCTGAGGGTATGTGTTCTAGAGCGGTAGCAACACCAGACGAACCGGCGTTTAGTAGTAGTCGTTGGTTCCGCCGGCTCAACGTGCGCCCCGTGGTTGTAGACATTTAAGTTCCACCAGGACTCCACCGTTGGATTCCGGCGTGTGACGTCTCACTTTAGCAGCGGAGGGTTTTTCTCGAACCGATTCCTCGTTACGCTTCGCATTCTTTCGTACCGGCGGCGTACGGCATGCCAAACACGGCAGACACAGACCTCGATTCGAGTGGAGCTCTGGAAGAAGTCAGCCGGTCGTGTTTACCCGCGTGTCGACGATGGCTATAACGACGACTACCACGACGACGACGTCGGTGACTCCTGCTTTCACTCTTCTTTGGAGAATGTGTTTTCACACGACGACCGCCGACCGTTTGCCGTCTCTTGCGCCGGAAGATCTGGAGGACTCTTGCACCGTTCGCCTCCAGCGAGGTTTGCGTGTCGGCTGAGGGAACAACAAGGCCACACCGTCCTTTTACCCCGCACCCCTCTCCCGCCCGACGAAAGGCGCATGTGGGAAAAAGTTGTTCCTCATCAGGGCCTCGCGCGAGTGTTCGGTGCCGACGCCACGGGCAAGGAAGTGAGAATGGCAAAATGATAAAGGTGTGCATAAACGGTGCGATAAATAACGCGATATAAGTATGATTTATAGTAATGAATCTAATTGTGAAGAAGCACACCAACCATCCCGCCCAGGGAACGGGGAAAGAAGGGGCCGAGTGGAGTGAAAAGAAAAAGGCCCCGGTACGGAAGCATGAATGAGCCTGTCCTGAGGCTATCACGGGGAAGGATTCGGCGAAGAAGGCTTCGGCTTCGCCGGAGAAAGAACTCGCGAGAAAGCGAAAATGGCTTCTTTTATTTTGTGCGCGCTGCAAAAAAATTGACCGGTCTTGTGAGACCGTTCGCAACGCTCTTGGCATTCTTTCTGGTATAAAGTGTTGCTTCCTGTGGCCGGCGAGTTATTGGAAAGGATTAGAACTGAAGGTGGTGAACGTAAATCGGAGCGAAGGGCTTTTTCTTGGAGTTGGTATTTATTGTGCACTTAGTACGTAGTCCCTGGAATCGGTTTGGTGGGATCGAGGTGAAGGATATGGCAAAGAAAACCTTTCACGAATTAAAGACCTCAATTGGATGTCCAGAAGAAGGAGTTGTGGGTAGTGTAGGGTCGTGTGCTACTGTGCTATCCAACACACACAGCACAGTAAAGTGTGGCACCACACACGGCACAGACAAAATTGTGGTACCACAGTAAAAATTTACCAAATAATACACTAATACCAATAATTTGTATGAATCGTTATTTGCTTCCTTTGTGTACCAATTCCTTAACTACCACAGAATAGCAATAAATTGTCCAGTCTTTAGAATTTTGAACATCGTTAGTTACATAATCCAAACACTATTATTTGTATTAAAAAACTGCCACCATACGAAAAAAAGGCAGCAATTGAAGCGCGATAGGCTCAAATATGCATGAAATAAAAACGAAAAGAATCTAAAGTTCCAAAAACAGGATTTTCGAATAGATCAGCTTTTAACAACAAATGATTTTTTATAAGGAACACATTTTAAACACTGGCTCTAATCGAGCTACAGCCCTTATCGAGCATGCATAATATCAAGCAAAATTATGCACCTTATCCGTGTTGTTCCTTAGAAACTGTGCACTAATGTTGTATTGTTCTATTCTGGGATACTTTTGCATTCTTTTGTTATTTTTTTTAGGCGCAGAGTTACAACACTCTGCACACCCTTATTGAATTGAACATTTTGCACACACTTACCATTTTGAATCGAAACGGTTTTGCTGAATAAATAGAGACGTTGTACGACTGTATGACACTTTACTGTGCTACCACAAATGCACAGCACAGTAAATTGTGTGTGGTACCACAGTACGGCACATCGAAAAGTGTTTCTTGACCCAACACTAGTTGTGGGAGATATTTTAGGCAATTCGTAGATTCTAAGAACCTACATGAAGTTTAGTTTTTGATTCAACTGTGAACCATACATGAGAAATGAAGTAATTAAGGCTTTTTCGCTGTAGTATAATTTGAACGTTGCTGTCCATATTGATAGTTCACTTTGCATCTGATTAAGATTTACTTGAGAATATGTCCATAATTTAAGCCTTAATTGAAATTTACCCAAAATTCTACGAAATACTGATAGATATACTGGCTGTTGAGTAATTCATTGTTGAAATTGTGTATGCTTCGAAATTCATTTCCTTCAACAACATTCGTGCAAGACCAACAACAACAAAGAGAAATGATTATAGGTAAACCAAAGTACGGTGCATCCTCCTATAATTAACTGTAATTATTAAGACATGCATGTCGCATATCCCAGCGGTGAGGTATCGTCAGTGTCGGAGGCCCCAAAAGTGCCAACTACAGACGGCTACTACCCGACCGCTTAATTATCTCTACACAAACCTATCTCTCACGGCCACATCCTTCCGCTTCCGATCCATACGGAGGTGAGGCAGGGGATGTTCTGACATCTGAGAAAAATAGTGTCCTGCACTCCCCAAGGATGACGCACGACAAGCATAATTAAATTTGATAAAATTGATTCCTGCAACTTGTCCTTCCCTTTGGTGTGGCTTGCGTCCCAGTGGCAGTGACCGTCTCCTCCGTGGTCCTTCGTTTTATCACTTTGAGTGTCTAAAGGACCCGTCCTAGAGGTGTGTGCCAAAGTGAGACACATAGCTAGGTTAGCTCCCCCATCTGAGGCTCCAACCTTTACTTTCTGCACTCAGTCCACGCTTAGGTCCTCCATATATCCTCCGAGCAAATGGGAACGCTCTTCTGTGCGTCTTATGAAACAAAATAGATGTTGCGCTTGGGAAAATGTGGGGGGAGGAAAAAACTAGAACGCATGCAAAAACCACCCCCTCCACTCCGCACGTACACTAAGCACTAATCAGAGGGCCGGGAAAGTTTTTCGGGTCTCTGAATCTGCGTGCAGCTGCGTGCCTGCTACGCACTATTCTGCTCCCAGTTTCTCGGTCTCTCTCTAACGTGCAGTTTTCGTTGCGATTTTTCGCCAAAAATGGGAGGAGAGTCCGCAAAAGGTCCGCCACCAGGGTCCAGCCAAAGCGCGCGCTCGTCCTTCGATCTCTACATAGGGCGCACAAGGAGCGCGCACATAGGGCCGACCGTAGCCAGCCGGGCGTATGCACATGAGGCCACACGTCTGCCTGCACCCACGACACAACACACAACACATTCTTGTGCCCCGAGCCAGCAGTTGCAGCCGAGGCAAGCCTAACGCCGTCTCGCTCGAGTACCGCCAGGGTTTTAAGGATGCAAAAGGCAAAAAGGCCGACCGGAGCTGCTGCACTGCTTTGGGTCGTCCCGGGCCTTGTGTCGACGACGACGATGACGACGATGGCTACGACAACGACGACGACGACGACGACGGTGTGAAGCTGCGAGTCCGGCTGCGCAACGGAACAAAACCCGGACGACGGCCCGACTTCGACGATGAACTCTCGCTCTCGTGGCTCGGGCAGACAAAAGGCGGCCGGTTTTCCTGTTTCGTTCGGCTCAGGGAAAATCCTTCCAGCTTTCCTCAGTGGAGGGGGAGAGGGTGGTGGGGGCATGATGTGCGTTTTTCCGAACTGCGTCCCACATTGGACCGGCCGGAAGGATGTGTTCCCGAGACCCGGGCGGAAGGCGGTTCGGATATTTGCATCACGGCATCGATGCAAGGTTCCTCGCCGGACTTGGAGTCTTCATCTCTTCTGGGAAAAGGTGGGAACAAAACTCACCCCCCCACACGAGATGCGTGCGTGTGTGCGTTAGGCCAACAGACGCCCGAACCCGGATTGGACCGTCGAACCTCTCGCGAAGGATAGTGGCACGACTTTTCCGATAGCCACCGTCCGTCGGAGCGCTTTTTCACGTGTGTGGTGGCGCGCACCAAACTCTGAGCCCATCCATCTTACGCTTGTGTGTGCGCACATGCTGTGGCCGATCGGCATCGCACCCACCCCTCCCACCAACCTCTTTCAAACTAAGCACATCCCCAACACACGGACTTAGTTGGCGTTGGCGAAATTTCCGTACTCCGGTTACGGAGCGGGTGGTACGGTACGGGGGGAGAGTGGCGATGCAAAAACATAGGAAAATTGCACATTATATGCAAAATTTTATCCCCACTCACCCCCACTCTCCCCAATTCAGTGCCATCTCAAGCCGCTTCACGGCGCGGGAAGATTGATTTCGATATTGCTCCATTATTCTGCCACCCATCCTCGCTTTGTTGTGTAGGGTGGCAGAGAGGTACCGGGTTGAACCGGTAGTGGCACCCCTCGCCCCCGCCAACCACCTTCTACTCGAGGTGGTTATAATGACTTTGGACATTCGATCGCAGCAAGATAAGGCTCCGTCCATGGGAAGGCCATGCAGGGATGCGCCGCCTCGTGATAGGGAAAGGAGGTTTATTGAATGCGGTAATGTTGCATGCGGTGGTTTTATGCTTGCCCGTGAACGAAAGTGTGCTCGTCTAACGAACACCAACCCAGTGGGGTGATTGAAGGCGCACAGGTGTGCAAACGGGGCTCCTCCGGGCAGTAAAAGGAAAGGACTCCGTTAATTTATAGTGCTGCATTATCATTTAATGGATTTCGTGTTGTGAGGATAGATTTTCGAACATTCTCCAAACGAACGTGAATCTAAGAACCTATCCCATCGGGACCGACGGTTAATTTGTAAAAAAGTTTTCTCATTAAATGCGCTAGCCTTTTGATGATGTGTACCACCACCCCCACCCGTCCCTCGTGGGTGAACTATTGCAATTTATGACACCGTTTGGTTTGCCTGCCGCGTGCTTATTAATGAGCTGCATTTAACGAACACAGCCACGCCACAGTCTCTGACCGATGAGGAGGGAGCAGCGAAACCTACGATTGATTTCGTGCTGCCAAACGAATCTTGTACCGACAATTTCCGTTGTGTTGTCGGTGGGTAGGAAAAATCTATTTCACCTCGCTTCATTCGAAATGCCATCGGGACACGCGCGCGCGCACCCTGTTGCGAACCCTGATGTCGGTTGGATTATTTCAAAAAACTATTTTTATAGACCCATAAAAACATTCTTACCTTCGTTTTTGCCTTCTTACAAAAGGCATTTTCATAAATTATAATCATTTTATCGCTGGCTATATTCGCGGCGGTTTTTGTCTTCACCGTACAAAATGTAGAAAATAAAAACAACTACCAAAGGGGGACAAGGGGTAGGAAGCACACGGTCACGCCGGCGACTTACCAGCGCCGGGGCACTTTCTCTCCAGTTTCGCTTATAATTTATCGTTTTAATTTAATATGTACGGCGGCGGTAGATTGCAACGTATGATGTACAAGATTGATTAAATTAAATTGAATTATTATGCACTAGAAGGCTTGCGTGGGCGAGGGCGGAAGTGGGTTCGGGGGTGGGAGGAAGGGCGGTCGGGAACATGGTGTGTTTGTGTGCTGGTTGTATCGTTAGGTTGTGGTCCTCTTGTTGGGTAGTCTGGGTTGATGCGGTTGGCTTCGAACACTCTTCTACTTGATTATGGATGTTTTGCAGTTTTCTAAAAATTTTCTTTGCTTTTTTATGATGTGGTTGAAATTAATTTCAAAAGTTTGGAATGTTATTTTAAGTTCAATAGTTCTAGCATGCGGGTAAAGAAACTTCACATAAACATTCATGAAACAGTCAGATTAGTTTATTTAAAGAAAAAATGTCAATTTGCCAATGTTTATTTACGAGTTGGGAACTTTTTAACTATTCGTAACGACCTTTCGCGATCATGATTTTTGTAGAACTATTTTATTGCAGACTACTGAATAGTAACAATAAATAAATGCAGTAATAAAATAAGCAACTTGAATTTGTCACCAAACATGGATAGAATTTTTATTTAGATATTGAACTGATCTGTCCCATTATTTTTTCAAATTTTAAGATAAAAGAGAAATTGTTTTGAAAATTTAAATTTTACTACAAGGTTTAATGATTTTAGTTTTGATTATGAAAGCATAGAATGTTATAAGGATAGCATTATTTGTGTCATGTTTTTGTACTTGGTGCTCATTGAATCGCATTTTCGTATTTTATTGACGAATTTTTAATTTCATTGTTGATTTTTCATCATCAAACACCAACGAAAGATTGTATATTAAATTTGAAAATTGTGTTACCATCACACAAAATAAGTTCTTCCAGCTGCAAGCAACAAACATAGATCACTCTTGATCGCATTAAATATGCCAGTGCCAGGACAAAGCGGGGGAAAAAGGGTTCGTAGAACATGAATGCACCGTTGTGACCGTGAACCTTGCCGATCGTCGATCTTCCCACAAGCTGCTGGCGTCTGTCGCGAGACAAAGATTGACAAAGCAAAAAATAAAGAAGATCACCAATCGCAAATGGGGAAGGAGGGAAGCAAAACCAGGGTGGGAGAGCGACAAAATCACCCCTCACACACACATAAACATGTGGTGGGGCGTTGAAAAAAATGCATTTGCAAAAGAACAAAGGAAGTTCCTCGCCGGCGGCACCGTCGGCGTTCCGCGAGCTCCAGCCACTCCCTCTCTCTCTCTCTCTCTCTTTCTCTGGCTCCCCTTCCTCCATTCCGTCGGAAGCCACAAATCTGCATCGTAATTATAATTTTCCTTCTTTGTCGTAAATTTAATATTGCAATTTAATTTTCAACCTTTCCTCCATTGCCATCCGGCGTGTGGTGGAAAAACGAAAGGCTCTCGGAGGGAAGGAAACTGATCGGAACTAATACACCACCAGGCTGAGGTCGTTAGTTTCATCGAGCATAAATAGTGCCCAAACCAGACCGGAGCCCGATGTCTGATAGCGCGCCCGCCCTTCGGTGCACTTCCGTTCGGACAAAATAAAAGCGACAAAAATTACGGTCTCGAAAATGCAGTGATCATCCCCCGATTTTGTCTCTCGTTTTTTTTACGTCCTTGTTGTGTTCTCCTTCACTCTTTTGCCCCTTTTACTATCCCCGAGCATAATATCGGTATCGTTTTTTCCCGATCGGACACAATTTTGCTTGGCTTTTGTTTGGCAAACCCTGCATCCCCCTGCAAGATTGCTACGGGGGTGGTTATGGAGGTTTCCCAACCAACACTACCATCCCCACATGAAGCTTTATTACAAGCATGTGTGCGCCTGTGTCGTCCAACGACTCTTGGAAGAAAAAGGCGGCCGGGAAGAAAATGCGTTATCTACGCTTGCCCAAGCCTTCATTATGCGTCCGCTTGGCCAGGCACGCTGTGCTGGTGTGAGTGGACCGCCCTTTTCGTGGCGGTGGAACCCGGCGCGAACTTTTGCATTTTCAATATCTCGCCAACCAGCCCTGCGCCCTGCTCCTTGCTTCACCACTTTCCCGATCGACCGAACCCGGCGCGCGAGATGTTGGATGCAATCCGCTTCGAGGTGTTGGTGCATGATGACGATGCCTTAGACACTGCTTTCTCGCTGGGCGATGCCAGAAAATGGAAGGAGACGCAAAGGGTTCCTCCACCGTCCTTCCACGCCCCCCCCCCCCCCCCCCCACGAAATCTTTTGTTTATAATAACAATAATTTATTATTTACTCCACCCACCGATATTAATTTTGTCCGCGTTCGTCCTCTCCGTTCCCGTTCCTCGTCGTTGTGGATGTTGGATTATCATCTTGCAGCCTCCCCTCTCCGCCCTTTCCTCGAACCATCTCTAACCGGTATTGGTGTTTTTTTTTGCTTTCATTTGGGGTCCGATCGCCTTTCGGTCCGATCGATTCCACCAACCCAGAAGGCGTCCCTCTGCTATGCTTCGTTTTCTTTTGCTTAGTTAAACACTCTGGATGTTTGGGAAATGCTGGGTATCTCTAGCATTTAAAGTGTGTTTGGATATGTGTGTTTGTGTATTGCGCCATCTTTTCGAATTCCGCCGCCTGCGGTCGATCAGATAGGCTAATGTAAGTTTAATGGTTTCAATACACTATCAATCTTACTGATGGAAGATAAGGCGAGCCTCTCACAGCCACGCACTGGGGTTTCTTAAACGGGTTTAATAAAGTTCATCAGCAAGCAAATGTCCCTGATCGAAAGCTATATTCTATGCTTAAATGTTTTGTTGCCCGAATTATCACAAAGATACGTAAATTGAATTTCGCACAGTTATTCCAATAGAAAATTGTTCATAGAGTTTCATGACACAGCAGTTTTCCCACCGGCATATCTTCCCCGGCGTTGCTAACTTTTCTCTTTATGTATGCACTTTTCCCTCGACGGAGGGTGACGGTGCAAAATCGAGGAAAATGAAAACTTCCCGGTGAGCGGGACTGCACTGGGGGCGAGGGAGAAAATTCGTTCATCATCTAGGCGAAGGTCAATGTGGGCAAGGAAGCGGGGGTCGAGGTTGGAAAATGACTTCCCCAAAACCGGTGGAGGACGGACCGGAACCGGAAAAGGGTCGGTAGAGAGCCGTCCCGGCGAACCGGGAAACCAGGGAGGAAAATAAATTACCATACATGCACAAAAAGAAGGATTCGAGTGTGGGTGGGAAAAGTGGGGTGGGCGCTAGGAGTATGTGCACACATGCCTGCACATAGCTTTTGCACGTCATGACTTTTTCCCGTACGATAACAAATGCTTGGCTTTTCCATCGTCTCGCGCAGATACCAAACACATACGCATACCGGGGGGGCAGAGATTCGAACGGAAAGCTTTTCTTTGTCGACTTGCCGTAGGTCACTCGTGTAGGGCAGTGCATTAATTTTACACATGTGTGCCCAACATTGTTGCTTTATTCTGCGAGTGGTTGTTGTTTGTATAATTATTATATTTTATCTTCATTACGAGTGGTTTTTATTATCAGTTTTGTATTACAATTTAATGATCTAATTCAAATTCAACAGAAGAAAACTTGTTGAACAAATTGCATTATCATTAGCGCCATTGTTGGTCGGCAGCTCAAGGGCATGAAAACCCATCCCGACTCCTTCCAAAGAACAAGAAAAGTGAAAGGAAACGCGCTTCGCAGGGAAATGCACTTGCTTTCGCTCTGATGGAATAAAAATGGAACCCCACAGGAAAAGCGTACCATAAAACACGCGGACTACGACCCCGTTCGTTTAATGAGACTCCTCGGCGAGACTCCATAAAACGTCTGCCCCAAATCTTCGGGACATTTCGGTGCCTCGTCCCTGCCGCCGGCCCGTCGTTTGCCCTTTTATCTCGGTCGATTCTACTGATATTCATTTATTTTATTTCTTTGTGCTGTGTGTGTGTTTGTGAACGGAACGGAAAAAAGGAATCTAGAATCGCGAATGAAACTTTCCACTTTTAATACCGCCACTAACACAGCTCCATTTATTGTCCATTTTTACGATTCCCGTCGCTTCCATACTTCCCGTGCCCTCCTCAACCCGCTCGTCATCTCCACAGGATATGACACTGATTATTGTGGTCATTATGAGCATTCGATTCGTGTTCGTCTGTCGCCATACGACGTTTTGCTGCCCGGTGTTTATGTCTTCTTCGAAACGACTAACAGAGTTTTCAGAAACAAAAAGGTGATTTATCTCGTAAAAAAAAACAAGTTGCGCCTCCTCATCTCGGATTGCGAATTCATTTTCCTCCGCGCTCTCTCTCTCTCTCTGGAAAGGCCGTTGCACTTTGCACGACGATCGCCCATCAAACTGTTATACGACCCATAAAATGGGGTCCATCATCAATGTTCTCCCGGTTTCGTTCTGTTATGATTGTTATCGTCGGTTCATTACCATGGGGCGGATGACAATTTTGGGGTCATCTGTACGATGAAATGAAATCGAAAGGGGATGTTAAACAAACGACCACGAAGGAAGGAAAATGGCCACCAGAATGGTCAAACAGAAGGAGGTTAATAAAATTACTAAAAAAAGGATGACAAAATTTCTATCGAACATTTTTTATTAAAGCCAAAAAAATGCTTTCAAACAGAATAAATATTTTAAAATATTGCTAGATCTTCCTTAACAAACTTTGCTACGCTGGAATAGTTCAGGTTAGTGTCGATTTGATGATTTTAAAATTACACTTGCCATGCAAATTAATTACACGCTTCTGGTTTCGTCGCGCCGAACAATTGCCAGCCTATAGGTGGCAATTTATTTTCTAGTCCATTTACCTTTCTGCCTCCATTAACAACACCTAAGTGAAGTGAAGGATCAACTAATTTTGCGTCGGAGAACATGTCTAGGATAGTTCTTCCATTCGGTTGACATTTTTCATGTGCTGCAGCAATTCAATTTCGTCGCAAGTGTTTTCGCTGGAACCAGAGGCCAACACAAGTGAGCACATTCCGGTGCCCTTGACTCTGTGTCCCTTAATTGCACGGTCCAAGGCTCGCCGCTGATCGTCCGGTGGTGCGGAAAATTCCCGGACCGGATGTAGGAAATGTTACTTCCTTTTGGACACGACGACACGCTGCTGGTGCCCACCTTCAGTCCACTTCGGGTAGCGAGTGCGTGCGAGAGGCATGGTCGAATTTGTCCTAATCATACGTGATTGTATCATGTCACTCTTCTCGGCTTGCGGGGCAAGGAGAAGAAGTGACGGGCGACCGAAGAGTGGAGGTGAAAGAAATTATCATTATTGGGTTTTCCACTGATTGCACTACGGCATTTGATGGAGGAGGGTGTTCAGCGATGATGATGGAGAACGGCGGGAAGAAGGGGCCGGGTGGAAATGGCTTGGAAAACACTCTCATACACGGGGTGGACGGGAACACCCTGGGTGGGAGGGAAATCAGCACAGACAACATAACACACGAATTGAACGGAAGGAACACAAATTTTCCGAGTGTGAAAAAGCGAACAAAAATAGTAACGAGGAGAAGAGAGGTAATGGAAGACGAAGGGGAGGTCAGGCAATCAGCTAAAGGGAAAGGTAGGACGAAAAAAAACACCATATGCACTGCGCCCGGGTACAGGATGTTTTTATTTATCCGACGCGCGCGGAATCAAGTAATGAAGTCTCGGAAAATGTGGGGAGGTCCATGTTTGAAGGACGGAAAACCGAATATTCTCCGCCACACTCTTTTCTTTCTTCTTGTATCCCGCCATAGTCCGTACATCCGTTTCCTTGTTTTTTCTAACCTTCCCCTGGGGGGCGAAACATTGGGGTTTGTGTTTTTATTTCATTTAGTTTTCGTTCTGTTTTCATGTTTACTTATTTTTTCCCCCCCGCTCTGTTGTTCGTGCTTGGGCAAACAGTTTTCGGACCCAATTTGAAATGGTAATTAAACCGAATGGGTTCAGATGATGGACTCCGTTGGTATTTTCAACACGTGACGAACAGTGAAATCTGGAATCTATTTTTTTTCCCCCGGATAATTATTACTAGAGAATTGGGAGGTATTCATACAACTTTTTACTGTTCTTTCATGTTATCATTCTTAATAATTACACATCAAACATCGATTGCTTAAAGCCATCAAATTTAACAATCAATTATTAATTAGCAACCTTCAATTTATCAAATATTGGTCATTACATAAAACCACATGTTTCCCTTCTCAATACCATTGATTAATGTGTTTCCATTATTTTTCTCTCCCTTTTTTTCGTTCCAGGTAAGTCGATTAGGATTCCTTTTTTGGCTGTGCTTCTTTTAACCATTGCTCATCAACTATGTGCTTTTGCTTCGTGCCAGAAGAAACGGAGACTGGGCGACAAAGATTTGCCCCCCGCAAAGGTACGTCAACGAATCGACAGCAATTATTGGTCCATCGAGCGGGGAAGATTCTAAACGAACCGTGGCGAATCGTTTAATTTGTTTGCCTACTTTTATGCGCTGATCAATCGATGAAGATAAATGTAAATGTGGGGTTTTTGAAACGTTGTTTTCGAATTGGTGATTTTTTTTCAAGGGTTCAATCTTTGAATCAGCAGCTTTGACATTCACAGAAAAATATGACAAGAAGTGCATTCATATGTTTTCGAAAAACGTTTTCCATTTGCTGCAAAATTCCATTCATTATTTCCACTGCCGTGAGGATCGCTCGTGCACGGTTTTTGCGAGCAACAAATGGCTCACTACACATTGCAAATCATTCCACTGGAATTTGATGGAGGTAGAATGGCGATGTAGGTGGTGAACGACGCCTAATGTACAATGCGCACATGCACTTCCAACCGAGAAGCACTCAGTAGGTGGAAGAAGAAAAACAGGAAGGCAGAAAATAAACACAAATAGACGAGAGTATACCACTTCGAGCGATATTCCGATGGACCGACGAAGCACAAACACTTTTACGGAGAACGTTCTCGTCCGTTGAAGGATACATTTATCGTGTGCTGCATTTATTTTTTTCAATTCTGCACTAGCGTCGAGTGGAAGGATCTTCACCATCCATTGAGAAAGGGCCAGAGTGGATGTGTGTGTGTGTTGTTGGAGCCTGTTAAAGCCTAAGCCGCTTACCAACCGGCGAAGAACCGGAGGCTTTTCGCGATGCAGTTTTCGTGCTGTGCTTTTCCCTTTCACTGTTTCGTTTTTTGTTTGGCGCTGTTGAATGTGCATCTTTCGTTCCAAACCGAGCACACATAAAGCCCTTCCGCGAAATTGCATTGTCCGTCGTTCTGCCGTATGCAGTTTTCCGTTCCGTTCGCACCGTAGCATAGCAAAATCTAAAATAAAACTGAAGAACCAAGGCAAAGTGCAGCGCGAGGTGTACATACACTCACACACACACACGCGTACACATGTGATTCCTTTTCTGCTGGCTTTCTCACAAATCACGCCCCCACCCCAACCCACCTCTCCCGGTTGCACATCATCAGCATCATCTTCCTCCCCGTTTCGTTCCATGACGCGCGTAATCATAAAAAATTGCAGCTCTGTGCCGCCTCGGTTTGGCATAGAAATTGGATGAAATTAAAATTTATGACCATCCCGAATTTTTCCCGACGCTAAGAAAATTAAAATTTACAATAAACGAAGCGAAACGAAACTCCTCCCGCGTCCCTTCCAACCCGGCATGAACACACATACACTCCCCTTCGGATGATCGAATCTTTGTCTCTCCCTCTCTGTTGTTCTTTTCTTTGATGTGGTTGTTCGTCACGTGCGTCCCGTTTTTCCGCCTGCGGTTTTTTCGTTGTGTTACGTCCCCGTGCGATGGCGACGACCGTCGGGACATGCCGTGTTTTTTATGTTGCCATCGTTTCGTTGCTTTATTTTCGATTTTCACGCTTTTCGCACCGGATTCTCTGGACCCCGCGCGAATGTCACGTAAGATCACGACGTTTGCTCGCGCTGCAACGTCGAGATCTTCTTGTAGAGTTCATGGCAAGCCGTGGTTTTGGCGGCGGGGGACCGTAACTAAAATGCACCACGATCGCGCCCCCAAAAGAACGGCCCCTCATGCGATACTGCTTGAACGTGTGTGTGTGTGAAGTGCACGTCCCGTCAAAATCGTCACAAAAGGAGGGCTCTTTAGTTATTTATAACTTTGTTGCTATCTCTTGGAAATGCCTGGAAATGGTTTTATCTCTTGGAAATGCCTACTCTGCACGATAATTATCACAAAAAGTTAGAAAAATAAATACATTTCAAAACGACTAAAAGTGAGCTTGGAAAAACAACAAGTCTGATCCGACGGGGAGAGGGCGGCTCCCACACGATATTCGTTGCGAAACGGACGTGGCGCGAAATAAATCATTCTCCGGTGGGTGTGTGTGTGTGTGTGCCTTAGGGGGAGGGTTACGTGGAAAAAAGTGAAAACTGACCGACGCGGAATTCAACCGACCGATCCAACCGAACTTCCGATGTTTCTTCCTGGCACTTTGCGTAGGGAGCGGCATCGCCTGGGTTACGAGATTTTCCACCGGTCGCAGAAAATAAAACCCGAAAACTCTGGCCCTCGGAATGGTGGATGATTCTGCGAGGAAAGAACCCAAAAAAAAAACGCGAACCTGTTTTCGATGCCACCGATCGGTTGTGTCTGCGTCGTGCAAGAAGAACCCTTCCGATATGACCATCCAACGTTTTCCCGAGGGAAGGTAAAAGTGGCCAGCAAGCGCTCTGTGCATCTATTTCCCTTCGCCGGAACGGTGGTCAGAAAAAAAGATGAAACCTTCAACTCAAAGTGGAATGGATGATGATTTGACTGAGCGAGCTCCCGTTCCGTTTTGTTCCGTGTGTTTTTTCCTTCTGTGTCTAGTAGCTTTTCCCACTGCATGCAACAACCCCCATGATGGAAATGTTGCGTGGATCGCGCCGCGAGTGGACGATGGAGATGCGACTTTTAGGTGCACAGGACACACCGAAGGGCTGGACGGATTTTTTCTCCGAACAATTCTTCTAGTGTGTCGTTTTATTCGCTTCAATTTCCCAGGAGGGTCAGAAGAAGCCAGAGTGAGAGGGTCGGAAAAACTCCCTTCTAGCAAAGGCCATCAAAACGATGATCCTGCATCCCAAAAATGGCCCCCAAACGGCGGAAGATTCAGGCCGATAGATGTATTGGAGGGTAGATGTGTGT
This sequence comes from Anopheles coustani, assembly GCF_943734705.1. Classification (NCBI taxonomy): domain Eukaryota; kingdom Metazoa; phylum Arthropoda; class Insecta; order Diptera; family Culicidae; genus Anopheles; species Anopheles coustani. The sequence continues at coordinate 84,722,411 of NC_071289.1, forward strand.
GTGTGTGTAGTGGTGTCCAGGACTGCACTTTTTGTATGTTTGTTTACGTATTTAAGCCCATTCGAACGACGCAATATTCTTTTTCCGGGCCTTTTTGTCTTTTCACTCCGGTATGTTTATTTTCCACCGCTTCGAAAGTCCATCCGTGTGTTGTTGATCATTTTGGTTTTGGTTTCGTTGCCGTCGCTCTCTTGTTCGCTTCTAAAGTCCCGTTTATCCTTCTTTCGTGCGTCTCCGCGGGGGTGAAGTCGCCGCGCCAAAAGGTCCAGACTGGCGACGCGCTGGTTGGCCAGTGAGGACACACGGGGTTGCTTGGATGGAAAATAATAGTAGCTGCTTCGGTGGGTTTTCCTTTTTTCTTCCCGACATGAGTGGAAAATCCCACTGCAAAGTGCACTAGATGGGCTGTTTTGAACACCGGATTTTTTTATTATCTTCTCCTTACTCTAACCAAGCGCTTTTATGTACGCTTTTCCTCTTAGCTCTACTATATACTGCTGGGTGTCGTTTTTATGCGTCCGCGAAACGCGTCCCTGTCGTCCTATAGGAGCAGATATTCGTTGTGCCGTTTCCGGACATTTTTAATTGATACTTTACCGTCGTAACGTTGTTTTATCCCTTAGCCGTCGCTCCCTGGTGTGTTACATAAACACGTATGGTGGAAAATGCTTAATTTATGTGCCAGTGCGTGTGTGTGTGAGAGAGGAGGAAAGATTCCACTGCCAAAGAGCGTCAATGAAAGATACTTTTTGCGTGGAGGATAATACTGCATGGCATGAAAAATAAAGGATGCCAGAGCATCCTTTGGGGTGGAATTTTTATTTTCTAGGTTTGGGAATTCAATCCATGTAGAAGATAAAAAAAAACAAGAACAACATATCGTACTGACCAAGAGGATGGGAAAATCGATGGAAACATGATTCCGAGTAAGGTACGATGGTAACTGTATTACATTGTTTAGGGCATTGTCTAGATTCGAATACGGGCCGAGTCTAGATAAAATTTCATTTATAATTTTTCTGCGTGTTAAAATTGAATCTTGCCTTAAAATTGCCACCTTTACAATGAAAATTTGTTTTATTTTCCGATTTTTAATCGAAACAAAATTGCGCTCCATTGTTGCACGCAAAAGCTTCCTTGAAACGTTTGTTAAAATTGACCGAAAGAAGATTATCCCGTGAGAAAACTGGCTGGCTTGAAAGCAATTTTGAGCAAAACCAGGACGCTTGGTGCCTTGGGGCTCAAACAGCGAAAATGCCACCAATTCCCCCCGGCAAACGTACCCGTACACACATACACCTACACACGTTCGACTCTAAAAGGACAAAGTCATCAGCGTCATCATTTTCATCGTTTCTCCTGTATTTTTCCTCCATTACTTGCTTTTCAAGATGCACATCGTCGTTGCACTTTGCAGTTTTTCTTTTTCTTTCCCTTTTCTCCATTCCATCCCCAAAGTGGATGCAATTATCAGAGATTGCTGAACAAATATAATATTCCGGTCGAAATGTGAAGAAGATTCGCAACGGGAGAAGAACCCTTTCCCGCCATGACCCGTTTCGTAATTTGTGCCCATAATTATCTGTAATACGGTTGAAATTAGTAACATTTGTCCTCTCTTTTTTTTGCTCCCATAGCACCGTGAGATTTGTTGTTGTTGTATTTGCTGAACGGGGAGAAGAGAAAAAAAACTGCACACCGGGGGAATATTATTCTTCCAAACCGAAAGTGCATCGACGAGTTGCGGGGGTTTCTGTCTTGTTTTCGCCATCGGTCGATGAAGTCTTTTATCTTCCACCTCCTATTTTTTGTAGAGTTCAAGGTACATGTTTAAAAAAAATACCTCATCCGTTTTCCAGAGGATATTCGGATTTGGCTCGAAATTACAAAATTGAAATACGAAAAAAGATCGAAAGTGGTCGAAAGTGGTCAAAAGCAAATGGAAAATGAAAAAATGGTAATCCCCATTGCAATAAATATGACGGACGTATTGCGTTCGGAGGTGAGCCGCAAAAAGGTGGTTGGCGAGTGGAAAACCAATGCAGAAAATAAACCACAGAGGACGACGAAGCTTTTCGGCGGTTTTTGCTGGTCGCGTATCGAATTTTGTTTTCTGGTCGGCGATTGTTCCTTCAACTCGGGAGGATATTTGCAAGACTGCATCGGAAGTTTAAGCTCTTTTTTTTAGTTTGTTTATTACTTGCCGAAGAAAAAAGGGATGGGAAAATGTGCCAGGAAAAATTGGCAGTAAACTGCCGGTCGAGCGGAACGGAATGACTGGCTTTTCTTGGGCTCTACGGGCGGTTTCTGCTGCACTTGGATTATTTTACCCTGCTCACAGACAAACACACACACACACAAAGCGCTGAAAGATTGTCGTCGTGTGGTTGACAGTTCATCAAGTTTGTCGGTCTCTCCCCTTTGGTGCCATTTCGGATTGATTTATCATCCCGCAGCCACGAGGGAAACGGCACATGACCTCCAATTTAACGGCGTCTGTTGCGACCGTTCTGGGTTTTCATTGGCCCTTTTCCGCGACAATGTTTCCATGCCGACGGTGTCGAAAAGCCGGGAGCGAATCGATAGATTCAACCCAGTCCCTGGCTAGCCCGGTGTGCGTAAAACTCACTATGGAGATGGAGGTTGCAAATGGATGTAATCGAAATTTAATGTATTCCCAGCCCAAACCCTTTCCTGTGCCAGTGCCGCCGAAAGGTTCGGCGCTTGCCGGCGTTTGCTTAAAGCTCATTAAGCTCGTAAAGTGAAACTATTTAGTCGATTATTCAAATGAGAGCGGGTGGGCCGTCGTTCCGTTTGGCCGGGCCGGAAAGCTCCGGTATATGGTACCGTGTTTCGTTTTCAATTCCTTTTTCGCCGAACAACGTCGGATGAACGTAGAGAGGAAAGATAGATAAGGAAAAGGAAACGTCAGAGATAGAAAAGCAGGGCATGGAAAACAAAACAACGATACAAAAGGATCAAGATAAGTGTACGAGAGGTGGCGAGCGGTACAATTTAGCGATGAGTTAGTTTAAAACCACTTGGATCTTGTGTGCATTTTCGTCTCGTACGGTTCCACCTTGGCGAGCCCGAACAAAGGAAGAGGAAGTGGCGCGCGGTCTGTCAGCGGTCCGTAACCGGGCCAGATCTTCACTCCCGCATCGGTCGGTAAGGTGGAAAATTCCAACTGCAAACCCACCATCGCGCACTCGAAAGGGGAAAAGAAGAGGTGGTTGTGCAACAGAACTACATGTTCCGGGTTCTTTGCTTTTCTAGTTTTCCCATTTCGATAGACGGTACAGACGCGCTGGAGGGTATGTAAATGAGAGGACAGGTGTGTAGAAGCCTCATTGGTGAATTTCCAAAGGGGTTCATTAGCAAATTTTCTTGAACAAGTCAAGTTTGCTGCCATCTTTTTGCTGTTGGTTGAAAAAATCTCGTGTCGAAATGAAACAAAACTTTTAGAAACGGTCCGGCTATTCCCAATAGGGAAAGTTGGGGTTACACACACCAGCTTTTCTATTTTGATTTCCTTAGAAGAAGGGGTCGAAAGTTTTCTCAAATCTCATACGTCAAGTATTGCTTTCATAGTAACTGAACTATCTTTGCTCAGGTTGACAATATGGAAATTGGAACAATTTACTGCTTGAGAAAAATGGTTTGACGGCTAAGGAGGTCCTTGAAGATGAAGTACAAATTAATATAGCATGGTTCCAAACAATTACTACTGAAAAATAATATTTCACTTGATCGTGTTGCTAAACTTAAAGTTTGTTTTACCCTCATTTGCCCTATAAGATTTTTTCTCGTTTTGGTAATACTGTTTTTGTTTTTTTTTTTACTTTAAAAATTTCGCTTAATTATTGTTATCTTAAACAATTTTCCATAGTTTTCATAGCATCGTGGTTCAATTCATCTATTTATTTCGTCCAAATAAATTTTTCTTTGAGTGTCACTCAAAACTAACGAAGCCAATCGTTTATCGATACCTGTTTCGCGACCAACGTCACCCTCACCTACCGTCCTATGGGATGCACTTTCCTTGCGGCACCCAGTTTTCCGGGGGGGGGCCTCGATGCGGATCGATTAATTACTGCACAGTTCTCTCGCTGCCACCGGGACGGTGTACCATTTTTGGGCTTACGGTCGCGTTAACGAATGGACAAAGGCCCGTCGTCGCGCCGCTTCAGCTGCCAAGAAGGACTGCGTGGTGGAAAGTCTCATACAACAGCGCACATTCGGCCGGGCTTTGCCGCTGGTTCACGGCGTGTGCGGCGCGGTTTGCGTAAAGCTTTTTAATGAAATATATGGCAACTTTCCGCCGGGGTGACACTCTAAATTCTAAACATTAATTTTCCGTCTTACTTTTCGTGGCACTCAGGTCGGCGAGGACCTAGCGCGGGTATGTGTATGTGTGTGTGTGTAGGTTTTGTGTGCAACCCATTGGTGGGGGTTTGCCGGGAGAAAGCTTCAGCCGTTTTTTTTCCTAGCGCGGAAAGCTGAAACGTTAGGAAATAGTTCCTTCGGTGAAGGAAACCGGGTGCAGGGGAATATGAGCCTGCCAACGGGCAAGGGATGCAAGTGTCAAGAGTCCCTGGAACTTGCCCACCCACCCCGCAGCGTCCCGCCTCCCACTTATGCTGCACTCGGTTGGCCCCACCCTCCACCGGCGAAAACACCACCGTCGAGAGAAGCAGCAGCGGCTGTTGCAGAAAGTCGAGCCCGTGTGTCATGTTGGGTGAAAATTAATGGTTATTTATAGCGTCACCAGATGTGTGTATGTGTGTGTATGTGTGTGTATGTGTGTACGTGGTACCGTTCTCCCTCCATCCTCCCAATTTGTAGAAGAGTTGACGGAGACGGTGTCTCCCCATGTGCGCGCCGTTGCTTGCCTCCAACAAAATAAAAACACGCGAAAGCGAGCCTCATCGATCCGTGAGGTGACGCTGAATTTTCGCCTGCACAACCCCCTCCCGCCACATGGGACACCCGCGGGATGCATGCAAGTCGTTGCACAGAGATGCGTCAAGATAGAGGTTTGGCTGCTGGAAGCCAAAAAAAAAAAAGAGCGGACAAATTAAACGAAATTGTAATATACGAGCGTCTTTTCGGATGTAATTGCGAAAAACGACCAATCAGGCTGATGATGGCGATGGTGATGGTGCAAAGTTGGTGCGAATGGAGAGTAATGTGTTTATGCTTAAGGAACGCGGAGTTAATTAATTTATCAACGAAGGGTGCTAATGTTTCATTAGCGGGAAGCCTTAATTGATTGTTTATTTTTTTATTTATTATATCTTACAAAAGAACCAGCTGATGCTACTTTGGGATATTGGAGTAACATTGTTTGAAATTATTTAACAAACATATAACTATTTGAATAAAAACATTTGCACCAACTCTGAGCCCCCCCCCCCCCCCCCCCCACTCTGAAACCACCTCTGAATGCATCCCATCACCGGGCGCCCGCCGGATGAAGGTCCGGAAAATGCTTCTTAGGCTGTAAATATTGTCGCTTGGCTTTCTGCGCCATTGCCCCGACGGTATGCAAAACATATAAATCAAAACATCATCCACAATTGGCTGGCCAAAAACATCCAAACATAGCATTCCCTTCGCTCTCCGTGTATTGTTGGGTGTGGGAGTTTCGTATGGATGCTGGAATTGTAGTTGATTGTGCTGGAAGCGACACGACATTCGAGTTCTCCGTCTGCACGAGAACAGGAACTTCCGAGCGGGTGGGTTGCGAGGAGGGAGGGGGTCGGTATCTGTTCCTGTTCGTGGTTGTGCGCATCCCGGTTTGCCAAGGTGCGCATTGTGTCGCGTATTTTGAAGGGATCGTGTGTCAAAAAAGGGCAAATGTGAATGTTCAAGCAAGGGGAATGTAAGAAAATTAAAGCTGACAGAGTCGAAGGGAAATGTTCGTGTTAAGATAAAGCCAGAAAGTAATATTTATGGGTAAACAATTGCTTCACCGATAAATGTATGGAATCTAAATAATATGCAAAGAAAACAGACCTTCTTGGTTTCTAACCTGTGTGTCCTCAATGCTTAGCAAAATTATTTTTTCCCTTACCTAACGTTTCCTTTAATGTCATAAAGGCTATTGCAAACTGTATTTATTACATCATTTCATGTTGTCCTTTCAAAATATGCTGTCCGTTGTTATTGACTTTTATGCTGATTGTGAGTAATGAGCAATTATGGCGCTACATGTTTTTTCGTCCGGTGCATGCCCTTGCTTAACATTTTTACAATGTGCATGTTGGTCCGTTTATGCATTCGAAGAGAAAATTACTTTTTGTGTCATGTTTGTATTGTCGTTAATTTTATTGTTTGCTGAATCGTTTTGTTGGTACGGAGCTACAGGAGATTCTTTGTTAAAGTTGGTTGCGAAGCAAAACATGCCTAGATCCTAGACAATGTTAAAATTGTCCACAATATTTTTCCTAGTACACTCTTCTGCGTTTTTACGTAAATACTGAAATTGCAGGGGATCTTAAACACGCAAAACTCGAAGTGTTAGTGCAAATATTACTAACAAACTTCACAAGCGGTAAACCCGCAGTGCCCAAACCCACAATTGTGTAGTTCCAACCACTTGGAAATGCGACCCTGCAAACCATGAGCTCCAATTTAAAATCAGTACCGTAGACACGTCTCTGTTCCACTCGCCTTGATGAGATCTTTCTCTCGCAAAACTTAATGCAAATGTGTCTTCGTCATCTTCGTCCTTCATGTCGTTGGCTACGAAAAGGACGTGTTCGTACGTGCGTGCGTGTGTGTATGCGTGCTAGGTAACATCTAGTCACCTCGAGGATGCTGAGGTGGACGCGACTTGCTTGCCGACTGATTGTACTCCTTTCATGTGGTCCCGTGGTTCGTTGTGCATACATAAAATAATGCATCCCTTACGGTCGACAAACGCTGCATCTGTAGATCGCAGATGGGTAGGCGATATGCAAGTGTTTGGGTATATTTAAACAGCCTAATGTGCACATGTTTCTTCCCGTTAACTATCCTTCTGAAGGAATAAAGTAAAAGCAAATTATCTAATATAACCCTTCCGTGTTATCAATAAATCGACCCAGGAGCGTTCGAACAATTTTCCAAACCTTATATGGAGAGGCGGTTCTGTATTGTTCAAGGTCTATTTTCCTACTCACGGGACCGCTTTGGGAGCAACCGGAAACCGGATGTGGAAAATGGCGACCAGTCCAGCAGCATGGTTTTGGGCCGACGACACGCACGCACACGAAGCGTACCGACTTCCATCGAGAGAAAATGGAACGTCGACGCAGAAAAGGCGAAATTATTCAGCTAAAATAATAATAACGATAATGACGGGTACTAGGTTTGGGAGATGCGGGAAAGAAGCGAACTTTGACGGGCAAAGGGCAGCAGCCATGATGCTGATCAGTATGCGTATCGTGTTTTCTCCTTGAGTGGGAAAATCGAACAACATTTTCTCCGATAGGAGTACGTCGGACGCCAGTTGGCTGCGTGCTGTTGGTGGACGCCTCCGCTTCCGTCCCTTCCAGCGTATGGTGAAACTCTTCGTGTAATGTCCCGCGTTTGTGTGCATCCTTTTTCGCCGAGGCATCGTTCGGCCGAGCGCAAACTCCACGAACCACAAGGAAGTGTGTTCGAGGACCTTCAGGAACCTCAAACCTACGTCACGGCAGGGAGTGGAGTTGGCGTTGGTTTGGTCCACCGGAAGAGTTGTGTTCCGCTCGTTACGTTGGCTTGTTTCGTCGCGTGGAACTTTCGAACACTCGAGTCCCTAGCAGGGGTAATTGGTGCGGGGAGTAGCCTCTTCCATGACGTCGTTAACCCCAGACGTCCATCTTCCCCAACGCCCACGTTTGTCCATGGCAGGCGGAAGAGTTATAGCCCCAGCGTCCACCTGGAAAGCCCGAGATATGTAAGCCGCACTTGACGCGACTCTATCGTACCGAGTGCGCGCCATCTCTCGGTGGTGGTTCATCTTCCCCCGGCCGCCAGCAACTTCCTCCTGGTCGGGTCGTTTTCGAACAAAAGGATCAACCGGGAAAGACCCGGGGGGTGGGTGTTGGGAAAACGGTGCGCGAGGGAGTTGTTTTCTGTGCGAGCAGATCTTAATTAATGAATAAAATTTAACGATCCACCCGGGCACATCTAGGCACCATGTGTGTTAGGTGGATGTGTGTACGCGCGCGTGTGTGTGTGTGTGGTGCACGCAGCAAAAGAAGACGCACATGGTACCAACTCCGCGTGAGAATGGCGGATGAGGCTGTTTGGTTTAGTTTAGGTTTGATGCTTTTTTATTCTGTTGTTGTTTTGCTTATTTTCATCTCGTCCCAAGCTAGCCCGTCGAACGACGCCGAGGCCTATCGCAGTTTTCCCGCCCGGTGCCTTCCCCCCGGTTCCGTTTTCGGTACGGCAAAGAGCTGGCTGTCGAGTTTTCTAGGCTCAACGGTGGACGCACTAATCGTCACTATTCACACACAGTGGTCTGCACGAAAACGTTTGTTGCTGATATTAGTTTTGTGATTTTGTTCAATAAGTCTTCCAAATACCCGAATAAATGGAAAATATCTCAAATTTTGTAAGGAAAAACATTGGCGAGGTGTGAAAAAATTTTCAGCTTTCATTTCCACAATTTAAACGCTTGAAAAAAGATGTTTTATCTCTTTGTACTTCTATGTCTACGTTGTTCTAATGGAACTCCTGTCAACAAGTGCTGGTGAAATTCTAAAAATAGTTCAAAACTGTGCTGGACTTAAACCAAGCAATGTTTTTTACTTTAAAATAGTGTTTAAAACACGAAATGCAAAGATTTTTTGTAAAATCTGGCAAGGTCTTTATGGAGCATGCTTTTACGTTCCATGTTTTAATATAGTTAAAATGTAATAACGCCTTTAAATGAGCCAATTTATTAGAAAATATAATTTTATTCTGGCTCTGCCTATTACTGATTTGAGTACCTATTAACTAATCAGTTTGTCAGGGATTTATTTCACGTCAAATTTACAACAAATATTTTACTATAATCACGCCAAACCTTATCATCCTAAACCAACTCTTGCATAAGACAAAAATCGCGAATGTATGGTTTCATTAACACGTGCTTATTATTTTTGAGAAACATTGTTATTGCAGTTAAAATCGATAAAACTGGACACCTTTTGCCTCGATTGAAAGTCCAACTATAACTTCCAAACTTCTTCTGCCCGTATCTGCAACTCTTGCGAAGTCAAGTGTTGGTACATGCTCCTACGAAGAATGAAGCCGGAGAAAAGGACCAATAGAGTACGGAAGAGTATGTTTATCCGTTTGGTCAGGAAAATGCAGTACACTCTTTCGCCCGCTGGCCACCACCCCGTCCACTACCACCGTGCCTTCCCAAGATCGTTGCACAATGGCCAAACGTAGCACATTTTCCATTCCCTTCCCCCTGCTGCTTACCCCGTTCTCGTCGGACGCATAAAGACAAAAACGCTATCAATCACGCATACACGGCTCCGCTGGACGTCGGCTTCGGGTTCTGCTGCGTACGACAGTTTCCCTGGAGCCCCGCTCGGAAGGCGTGTGAGATCTCTGCACACGCATCCCTCCCTTCCCGTTAACCCCCCCAGTGCAGTTTCACCCCGACTGCATTGTCCTGGATGTGGATAACAACACGGATGCGTATGCAGTTTTTGTGCGCCCAGGGATGTGAGTGAGCTTCGGCGCGGTGCGTTGCGTTGGCATTGACGTTGTTAGGAGCCGAGGTGGTTTTTTGTGCGCTGCCACTTGTACAAACTGCACATCGGTTTCCCTGGACCCCGGGAACGGCGTGTTTGGGCCTAAAACGGGCCGGACTCCTATTTCCAGTGTCTACGCGTGATAGAATGCCTACCACCGCGACCTCCTCCAGCAGTAACCACCACCGGAAGGTGGTTCGGTTTGTGCTGCTACCGTCAGCTAAAAGACGTCAGGACGGTACAACGATCCTCCGCCCGTTTGAACGGCGCTTCGGGCTTGCGACGGTGTACGGGAAAGGTCGACATTATGCACATCTGCGTACAGTTTATTTGCTCCGAACCTTCCGGATGCGTGTGTTGTTCCGGCACACACGGCACACACGCTGCGCGCTTACTCCCATCTCGTGGTGGCTGCGGGTAGACGAAGGCCAGCATCTCTACGCACTGCAACGCAGTGCTCCATCGTAGGAAAATGCAATCTCCTCTGGAGGAACCCTCGAAACCGCACACACACACACTGGTGGGGGGACGGTGGTGCGTACATCGTACCGGACTTGGCACGGACCAACGGCTAGCTTTCGTATCCGGGAGTCCGATGCACCGTGTGTGTGGAATCCGGGATATGGTGGTGCGTTGGCTTTGCCTGGACCGGGCTGGGCCCCCGGATATTATCGATCGAGAGCCGGGGCCAGCCTTCCGAGGAGTGACCAAAAATTTTCGCAGAACCTGCGAGATTGCTCGTGGAATGAAAAAAAAACCTACACACACTTACACACACATACATGCAGCCTAGGCCTATGTGATGGAGATGGCTAGGCCTAGGTCCTAGGTTCCTCCCAGGAATATGGCGGGAGCTCCTAGCCGGGGCTTCGCGGTTTCCAGCCTCGCGCCATTTGGGAGCCATTTTATCTACGAGTGGTTTTACTTGCCCGTACGGACCTAGCATATGTGCTTGTGTAGGTACTTGGAAAATGGAAAGAAAACATTACCGGAGCGGCAATATCTACGTCGGCAGGGTGCGGCTTAGCCATCGCCACCGTGTTTGGTTCGGAGAATCACATTTTAATATTGGATAGATTTGCAGGAACACGAAGGTGGTTTCGGTTTATCCCCGTTCACGAATTCTTCACATCATGAAATATTTACCGAAAACAATTCCTTAAAATATAAAATCTTCTCAAAAACCCCTGTTTTCAAACATTCATACCGCTTCTGCAATAGGTATCGCTCACAGTTGGCGTCAATTTCCTTGTCCAATCGGAAATGGAATATGTCAAAAGCATACATTCCCAGACATTCCAAACATTCCTCCGGCAAACGATGCACAAACACTCGCGTTCAGTGCTGCAGAACTTTGGGCGGAAGAATATGCATCTACGGCGAGCGCAGCACAGAAACACCACACCGAGAGAGAGGGAGAGAGGGAGAGACATTTATCAGCTCCGCTCAATCTGTGCACATCAATCACGTCGTTGGCTGGCGCACGTCATGTTGTCTTTCGGTAACCGAAACCACTTACCCGAGGTTTTTCTTCCCTGCCCGGGGTGGTTGTTGGGCTAGACGCCACAGACGCCATGCAAGCGGCAGTGGTTTCAGCTTACAGCAATTGCTTCCAAGCGTTCGACAGCAGCAGCCGTGGTAGACAAAAGGATGTTGGATGTCTCGAGAAGTTTGTTAGCGGCCGGGGGTTTGACGTATGCCGGGTTGTGGAGAAGGTGTGAAATTCAATCTCCAAGAAATCCTTTCCGTCCTCAACTCCTCCACCAAGTAGTTTTTTGCACCAGAAGACATAATCAGAAAAGGAACGAAACTGAATCATCATTCATGGCTGCATTGCCGCACTGCAATTGCGTATGCGTGAGGCCGCCATGCACCAGAAAGAACACGTCCTATAGAGAGGGCGATGTCTCGCGGGAGGTTGTGCACAAAAATAGCCGCAACATGCAGTCCCGCAGACGCATGAACAATTAAATTAATCTTCATTTAAGGCTAATCTCCTTCATCTCTATCATCATCATCGGGCAACCACTCCTCCTTCTTCATCGCAAGGCTCATTGCCATCCGGTGTCGACGCCACATTAGCTCGCTCGCGTCCTTTACGTGGTGACTCAAGTGAGTTGAGCTTTGCCCGAGAAGAACACACGAGTGTTGCGGAGCTTGTGGCGCGCAAAAATTAAATCCTTCCTTATGAAGCGTCTCTCGCGGCACACATACACACACACACACTCTATAGTGGCAGCAGCTTCCAGTGAAGGATGTGTGTGGTCGGTTTAAGGTAGATTAATTTCCTTCAGCGACAGGCGAGAAAAAGAAGGCGCTCGTCCGGCGGCGAAAAAGAGGGGAAAGCAAAGGCACACGACGACGCGCGCTTCGTGATGGAAAATCCTGCCAACTTGATGGAGTACTCCTTTTCCAGTGTGGGTGTGTGTGTGGGGGAGGATGGGCCACGTACCTCCGGCTATTCTGGTGTAAGCCAGTAAGAGCTTTTTCATGTCTCAACATTTCCTGGTCCCACCAGGTCCCGGCACCACCCGCCCACACTAGGTCCCTGAAACTAGATTCACTTCCTTTTAGTGGAACCCTTCCCCACACCCCCCTCCCTCGGCCGAGGAACCAGGGAAGCGAGGGTTGTTTCGTGGGATCATCGGTGGGGGTGTATGCATGTGTTTGTTTTAGCTAATGAACTTAGCGGTTCCAGGCAGGCGGCGGTGGCCAACGCTCGTCGGAAGCGAACCATGAAAGAGCGCATGGAACGGGGTTCCACATTCTCCCCTGGCCGCTGTCCATGTAGTAACCTGTCAGAAGAAGGAACGAACTGCTTTAAGATGAAAGTAAACGAATTGGTCCTTTCTTGGTTTCAATTATCCAGGATGCCAGCGGCAGCTCTGAACATAGACAAAATGGAGTAGCACACCATCGTTGCATGTGCACCGCACGTTGCATGTGTGTTCTCTAACGAGAGTTTGACGTCTCCAGACATAATAAACCGTAGAGTAATTTTAGCTAAGGTACCACTAAACCAAACAGTGTGAGAGATACAATACAAGAGCTTTCACTGCAAACCTGATAGGTACTAGATATATAACTTTATTTTGTTGGATTTAAAAGAGACTCACAAACGATTTACGTTAATTTATGAAACTAAATTTTATACATAGAGAGTTAACTCTGCAACTCCAATTTGAATGTATCTCTTCAAGCTGCTAGACAATCGTCTCCAGTCTATCAATTCCACTGTGCGCCGTTGTCTTCAGCTCGCGAGGCGCAAATACTTGGGGTCCTGGCTCGTCCGGCTTAAGCCTCACGAGAGCCTTAAAGGGCACCGGAGACTTCATGCAAGAATCGCCGCAAAAAAAAACAGATACTTTACGGCTGATTAAATCCGTCAAGCCGGGCCCAGCGATGTCAGTCTCCTTGTGGATCAAATTGACATGCCTGGTGGTGGCTTTCGAGAAAACCGGATTCACGAATACTCCTCCTTGAGTGGTGGCACTCCTCCCCCTCCTGTGCGGGGGAGTAGAAAAAAGGGCACAAGCACACCTAGCCCCTATGGACACACTGCACTGTGGACAAAGAGAAAAGTTGACTGCGAACTGCATGTAACAGCATGGACACATACACACACACTCAACCAAAATGGCGGAGTACACTCTCGCTGTGTGTTTGACCTCTTTTAACGATGGCGGTGCCTTCGAACGGCCATGAAAGAGGCCACCGAGAGCCCACAAAGGGGTAGGGTTTGTGCCGGACGAGGAAAAGTGCCCCGCACAGTGTACGGGAAAATGGACGACGGAACACCACCACCACCACCACCACCTCCAACGCGTAGTGGGAAGGAACGGAACGGATAAAAATAAAAATAGCAAAGCGGTACGAGAGAGTGGCGGCGTGGGCGGGAGCACCGGTAAAAGGAAGCCGCGAGCAGCACAAAAAACATGTATAGTGAGATAAAATTTACAATCAAACCTATTAAAGGAAAGGAAGGTAATGGCAATAATGAAGCCCCGCGTGTGTATGGGAAAAGCTAAGGAAGAAGGCGAGAAAGCACAAAGAAGCCCGAAAGAAGGCCCTCTAAACATCCGCGACCATCGTGGCCTCGGATAGGCTAGATTTGAAGACGAATAGTTAATTTTAATGTAGGCCACACATACCCGCTGTCCCGTGTCTTTTCACCCCCTCTTCCACTAGGACATGGATTAGAGGGAAACGTGACGAGCGGGAAGTTAGTTGGCTGCCGGAGGAGGGCAGAAAATACGATCAAGAACTAGCGACTTGCGAGTGGTTTATGTCAAGTGGCATAGTATTTTAATTAATCCCCCTGAATTCTCTTCCTTCGTCCAATGTACGGTCCCTGTTTTTTTTTGTTATTAAACCATTCACTCGTTCTTCCGCAAACGATGTGAATGCTCATGGTGGTTCCGAGGTTAAATGGATTTCGAAGAACGGTTAAAAGCTTTTACTCGTCTCTTTATCATTCGGTTTTGTCGTTCCTAGTACCTCTCGCCTTCGCTTTTTAGTTGGACACAGCAGTTGTTCAATGAAGCTGCTTTTAATAGTTTTTCGTGCAAGTCCACTTTTTTGTTGTTTTTGGTTCCTGGTACTTTAATCTACGGAGCTATAAAAATAGCAATCAAAGTTGTTGCTGATACGTAGAACTAAACCTTAATTTGTACTAAAGTCTGACCATAAGTAAATTGAACCAAGGAAAGCGAGCTACTGCGGCGCCTCTAGCGGCGTCAGGATAAAACTAATATTTTTAATAGTATTGCTAAATAGTAACAATGAAGTTGTGAAAGTTTCAGACCTGTACTATTGTTTTTCGCTAAATGCCGTATAATGGAAATTGATCGACCAAAAATAGCTCCGCACAAATCAGTGGAGCGCCGGTGGACAGATTGACAAAGCCTGGAATCCATAAAAAAGGAAAAAAAAAAATTTCAATTATTTTTCCTTTGTACAGTTATACATAAGGTTTGTTATAAAAATAGGTTTTTACTATTTACGTGTTCCCTGTTCCTACAAATTCACATACTTTTTTTTGCTGATTTTTCGACCTGCCATTATTCCAAGGTTGTCTTGGAGTGGTACTGGGCCAATAAGATCCACTTGGTACCAAAACCAAATTTCCCAGAGTTTCGCCTTATTGAAAAATTTTGTGCAATCACAAAACTTCATTTTAGACGAAGTGTTGGAACAGTTAGAGATGTTCTTGGGAAGAGGAAGTGAACGGAGGTTGCGAAAACGGTGTCCCCTTCCACGATACGGGCGCTAATGCAAGAACCAAAAACAAAATACGTAAATTTATAAGAACAGGGAACACGTAAATAGTAAAAACCTATTTTTATAACAAACCTTATGTAAAACTGTACAAAAGAAAAATACTTTTAATTTTTTTGTTTTTTCTTTTAATGGGTTCCCGGTCTATTCAATTTGCTCTGTTGCATAGGTGCTATAGTATTTTGTGCGGAGCTATTTTTAGTCGATCAATTTTCATCATACGGCATTTAGCGAAAAACAATAGTACAGGTCTGAAACTTTCACAACTTCATTGTTACTATTTACCAATACTATTAAAAATATTAGTTTTCGGCTGACGCCACTAGAAGCGCCACAGCAGCGCGCTTTCCTTGGTTCAATTTACTTATGGTCAGACTTTATTTTGCTTTTTTTCCTGATTATTTTGATTTTAACATGTTTTCGAATGATTTCTCTAAGATTTTCTTTAATAATAATATTTTCTCAGTTTATTATATTTTGGGGTGCTAATTGCTTTACTTTAAAGTTGTTTTTACTTTCGCTTTAGTTTATGATTGTTGTATGCTTTATTTGTTTGATAAATCAACCATTTTTCAATCACTAGTTTGAAACCTTGTACAAACCTTATTCATGTTTAAGTATTGACCTTTCTAACCATAACATTGAAATCAAGAGTAAATTTTCAGAATTATTAATGACAATGCGAAATAGTGTTCCCAATTCCGTGGGTCCGAACGTTTTTTTCCGCTGAACTCTTGCCATCTCCGTAATCTGTTGTTTTTAGAATGTTCCATTTTTTTTTTCGTTTATTATTTCCATTTACGCTGTCCTGTGTGTTTTTCCCATTTCGCGTAGGTTCGTGAATGCTGTTTTGCACGCTGCATAACGAGGTCACACTCTATTTGTTCTGGTAGAGATTTGTTTATGTTATTTCCATCTACAAGGCCTCTTGGATGTGTGTCCTACCTTCTATGCTCTGCCAGCTCTCGTAATACTTTCCTGTGCGCACTCGTATATGCTCGGCAGCCATAACAAAACGGTCATGTTATATTTCATTTATTTTTGAGTTTTCTTTCCCGTTGCAATTCGTTTTCCTCGAGCGACGATGAAGAAAATGAACCATCTTTCGAGCGTCGGTCGTGCTTTTGATGCCGCTTTTCAGACTCGTGTGTGTGTGTGTGTGTGTGTGTGAGACTTTGCACAACTTTGGTGCAATTTCCCGCTTGCCCCGTGCTGGCTTCGAGCCGGTGGAACAATTTTTCTTTCTTGAACGCAATCTTCCAATTTTAGTTCGTCACTAGCTCGGCTCGCTTATTGTGCTGCTGCCCCGTTGCCATCGCAAATCATCTTTCCCGCGCGGAACGTTGATGATTTCTTTCTTTCTTTCTTTCCGTCCGCTCTGCTCCGCCCGTTTCTACGCCATACAGGCGTCATATTCTCGTCTCAAGATTGTGATTTCCTTTTTCCGGTGGCCTTCAGATCGTTCCATGAGCGCAACGAATGTTTATTTCGCCGGGCTGTTGTCTTTTCTTTTTTTTGCTGTTCCCCTTTTTGTTGGCCAAAATCATGCATGCACAGGCACAAAGTGGTGTTTGTGTGTGACGAGCAACAGCCTCTAAGACCGTGTGTGTGTGTGTGTACAGTAATCTCGCAAACAAATATTCCGCGCTGCACCGAACCATTCCAGCAGCAACAAAAGCGATCCAATTTAGTTCTGCATAAAACTTTAATCAACACTGTTGTGGGAGGGATTAGGCAAGGTAGGGGGGGTAGAAGGGCCATGAAGATGGGTATGGGGCTCTGTGTGTGTGTGTGTATGTGGAGCTCAGTACGAAACGATGGAGACGCACTGTTGTTGTCCGGACGAAGAAGTACGGTGTAGGGATTGAAACGTGAAGGAGTCTTTATTTAGCCTCCGGGATGGTATCGGGTGCGCGGGTGAATGTTTACTTAGCGCATTTATGTGTGTGTGTGTGTGATTTTGCATGGGAGGGTCGAAGGAGGAAAGGGGATGTGCGTGTCAAATTGTACCCTCCCAATTGTGCTCCCCAAGACACACGACGACCATTTTCGCGGTTTGGATGTTGTCTTCCGATGCCCAGCGCAAGAGGCGATGTGAACTCGCCGTTCGAGAGGAAAAGAAAACGGAACCTAAATAAATAAACGCAAACGCGAAAATTCATCCCGCGTCCCAGCTTCTCGTGCTTCCACAATATCGACCGTGGATCCCTTCTTGAGCTTCTTCTAAAACGTCTCAAGGAGGGAAAGAGAAACCGATAAAGAAAAGCAGTCTCCCCAAAGACGAAGCCAAAGATGAAACTCTCTTCGCTCTCGCGCGTTGCTTCCTTCCTTTTGAACGTGGTGAGGTTAAGGGTGCATTCAGGTGCATGCAGTTTTAAAACTCGCAATGGGCACTAAGATGGAACGATGGCGAGAAACTGGTTAAGATTTAGAGAGAAACTATTCCGCGATGACGGTAAAATCTCCAAGACGTTCGGGGTTCCCGGTCGGAGAAATGTGGTTTCGCAAAGAAAAACACTCACTTGCCGACCACCCTCGCTCTAAAAGTGGAATACCAAGACCAACAGCAACGACTGCTGAGAAAGGGTGCATGGCTCAGTTCTGCAAAGATGTTGTCTCTTCTGGTGATGCTCCAACTCCGAGGCACTATGGTCGCGAAACTGCATCATCTTGGGTGCTGAGTGCTAGCCGACATCACCGGAAGACACCAGCGAGACACAGAACACACACACACACGCGTACGGAAACTCGAGATGCATGTTTCGCACACAAACGGCAACGACCGATTGGAAGGGGCGGAAGAATGGGATGCAATTGGGTATCTTTTCTTCGGCTTTTTCACTCCCTACCCACCCGCAAAAACACTCCCTCGCTCGTCTGACCTCGTCTGACATCTTGCGTTTTGCAATTTTGCCTCGCAAAGCCTCTCCATCATACTGCACTTCATCCCCAAACCAACCTCAATGCACTTTGAGAGTTGACTTGGGTTCGCTTCGTTCCCTTCGACTCCAAGACTGGGGTCGATGAGGGGTGGGGCTGAAGCCAAGTTGGTTAATTGTAATTTGGAAAAACTAATTTCCCCACTTCCTTTCGTGTGGCTTGTCGTTTTCATTCTCCTCGTTTGATGTGCTTAAAAAAACAACTTGATATTTCTGGAATAAATCAGATGCTGGCTGTCGACGAACGAAAACAAAAATAGTGATAAA
This sequence comes from Anopheles coustani, assembly GCF_943734705.1. Taxonomy (NCBI): domain Eukaryota; kingdom Metazoa; phylum Arthropoda; class Insecta; order Diptera; family Culicidae; genus Anopheles; species Anopheles coustani. The sequence continues at coordinate 84,740,619 of NC_071289.1, forward strand.
TACAACAGCCATTACAGGCCGTTCGAAGAGGATGCCGAACGTCGTCCTACCTTGAAACGTGATGCAACAAGGTTGCACTTTAGCTCTCCAGAACATTGTCGCTCTGAAAAGTTGTTGGTGGGACGAGGTGTTAAAAACGCGAACCACTTCTTCTTTGGATGGTCCTCAAGGCAGAGAAGCGACGAGTTGGAAGATAAGACTAACCCACAACCCAATAGGACAGACACAGAGGCAAACGGGACGAGAAAACGCGACCAGGTAGACCGCTGCCGCAACCATCGGCATCGACTTTCCGCATTACATTTCCACCGTCCACCGAAAAAGGAAGACGAACGAGTAGAGACCACTCCATGCTAATGCGCACGTACGGCGTTGCAACTGGTGTGTGTCACTCCTACACGCATACCACCGGCACGTGTCCTTGGAATGCAAGGGAGAAAATGCCACCACAATGGGACGGGGTTCGCCAGGGGGCCGGGCAAGGACACGATCAGTGTGGAAAGCCTTTTTCAATGTGTGCGCATGTGACATACAAAGGAGCGAAGCAGTCGACAGGGCGTTTTCTTGTAAAGATTTTGAACACCACCAGGAGTGCATCCGTGTTCGGTTGGAGTGTGCGTCCCCCTCCAGCCGGAAGGGACGGAGGGATGAACCGTTGAAGAAAAGTGAATAAATAATTAATGCAATAATTAGGTTTCTCCATTAGACGTGCTTGTTCGTTGTCTTCCCGCAGCGTTGGCTAATATTTTCCGAAGAAGCAGCATTCAATTCCTGGTCCAAAATCCTGTAAGTGGATGCTGTTGCTATTGTGCGTCAAAGGTATTGAGGGTATGGTAATGAGGAATCCAAACTCAACCACTTGTTTCGGGCAGTTTTTATGCTACCCCCTTCCCTCCCCCCAGGGCAATAGGCTTTTCCGGAACCCTGTACACAATAGTTTGCCCCTCGTGACTCTCCGTCATCGAATGATAGTACAACTTCACCATTGTTAGTCCACTTTGGATCTCCATTGGTTTTGTTCTCCTTTATTTGAGGTCCTCCTCTACCATTTCCCCATTCGTACTCCGTTCGGAGAAATGTAATCAATCACCCTGGTTAAGTTATGCATTGTTGTGTTGCCGGCCTATTGTTTCATTGATGTATTTCTCTCCCTGCTCCCTGCCATGACCCCGTGCCATCGTTTCCTTTTGCGATGGTGGGGTGTGTTCCCCATTATGTGGTGCGCCCGGTCGGGGAGAACACCGCAGGATACTCCGCTAACGATCTAAAACATGATCGATGATGGAGTCTTGCCGCTCCGGTACGGCGTTCTTCTACGTGCTTTCACTTGCCTGTTCCCTGCCATCCATCGATGGGAGAAGATAAAAATGTGTTGGAAATAAATTTGTTACACTTTGACAGGTGTTTAAGGTTAAAATATGATGAGACAAGGTAGTAGGAAGTTGGAGAGATTATTTGCATAATGTAAAACTCAGCGAAGATCTCACAACAGTCACAACGTAACTTTAGGAGTTATCGGATATCAATAGAGGTGTGTAATTCCGATTCAGATTCATGAATCTGAATGACTCTTTGCTTCGTTTCTTCGATTTATGAATCTTTTAATGAGAGATTCATAAATCCAAAAGATTCACAAATGATAAAAGAACAGAAAAGTAAAGTCCGAAAAGTGCAAAACATGGGAAGCGATCCTTCTTTTTTTAGTCGCTTGATCCATGGCAATGAAAGAAGTATATGATGAGTGTAAGTGAAAGTTTCGAGAAAGATTCATCAATTTTTCCAAAGATTCACCAATATTTTAAGAATCGAATCCCGAACGTTTCATCAATCAATTTGAATGAATCTTGGATGAGAGATTCATATGAATGAATCTCGCCTAAAGGTTCACAAAACATTACACTAGATAACAGTTGATATTTTAAAGTCTGGATATTTACACTATCCGATCCGGTGTTCCAATTGATTTTTGTGATCCAATTTCTGCGACAATGATGTCGAAGTATAAGTTGAACTAAATTAAGTTCCTTGTTTGCCTGAACAATGCAATCAATATCAATTATTTTTCGACACAACTAGTACAATAACGAGCATTTCATCCATATAAATATTTATCTGTTAGAGGTTTACAAAGACGTCAAATTATTGAGCTCTGTGTGACGAAACCAGTATAAATGACAAGAAAATTTCAAAGCATTGTAAAATAACTCGTAAAGAAAACGAGCAAAAAGTCCATGTCCTAGGTTGCGAGTCGTTTTTGCAAATTGTTATTGCATAATGAAATCCAACGAACAGCAGCACCCACATTTGTTACTACATCACTATGGACCGGCATTCCCGCATTGGAGCATTACATTCCCACGGAGCTATAATCAGCTCCCGATGCAGCGTAAAGAATATCATTAAAAATTAGCCTAATAACAGGACACACAAAGTGAGCTCTCCCGGAGTAGAAGGAGAAAAAAACCCCTAGCCTCCTCACTAAGCATGTTTTAAGTAAACGGGCTCACATCGCCTTCCTCCTCCCCCCGCACGCCAGCAGCACCACGTGGGAATGTAAGTAGGAAGTTTGGAAACCCCGGGGGGGATTGTTCTAAATTACCCCCTTTTCGCAAAGTCTATATTCTCGGCGAGCAATCCGGGAAGAAATAGACACACGGAGGGTTGTTTTGGGTGCAAAAAAAAAGCCCAAACCCAACCGTAGGAGAAGCCAAGTGTGCGCGAAGGAGCCGAGGGAGAAAAAAGCACACTCTACATGAACGCCTCAGTCCATTAATCTTTTAAAAGGCTATTAGTGATTGATATCTAAATTGTGAGCCATATTTGGGCGCTCCACGGCGTGTTCTGGGCAGCTGGGAGAGCGGTCTCGGGCGTACGAAATTGATAGATACGCCGAATAAACGGTTTTAATTATGCTACCCTTAACTAGTCTCCCGCCGCGGTACGCGGAGTTGCTTTCGGGGTTTTTCTTGCGCCCCCAAAGGAGCAACCCACAAGGGAGAGGACTCTTCCATGGCCGCACACACGTATCGGCTGGCCAAAGCGGAGGGGAAACGCATACGCACCACACGACGGAGAACGAACGCTCTCCGGGTCCGGAGCGATGATAAGCATGTTTCTTTCAAATATCTGGAGGCCCTCGGCGTAGAGATCGGTTCGGGAGGGCGCGTGGCGTAGCCGTTTAATTTCCGTACACCCCGCTCGAAAAAGCTCCAGATGTGTGGTGGTACCTCCGTATACGATCCTCCTCTTCCTCCTCCTCCCGGCAGCTGCGTGTGGAACACCTTCCCAAAAAACTGCTGACCTCCGAAGGAAGTGAACACATCGGTTCGGGGAAGGGGCGGAGTGGGAGAAAGGAGTCAATTAGGCACCATTAGAAAGCATGAGATGCCAGATTGTACCCGATCCGACCGACGGACGTCGCTTTTGATAATAGCATACATTTTCGTCGTCGTCGTCGTCGGTGGCGGGGCGCATTCCACCACTTTTCCGAGGTGAAAAGGTCGGACGAACGAACCGGCCTTGGGCGCAAAAGGGGGGGACCCTTTGTGGGAATGTGTGTGTATGTGTGTGCATTCAAAAGGAAAGTCGATTGAGATGCGATTTGTGTTGTACGAGGCAAACGCTGATTATTATTATAATGTGTGCAGAATCGATTTTTCCTTTCCTGTTGGGGTTTCCAACCCCGTCGCACGGAAGCCACCCCACTAGGTGGAGCCCTAATGATGGCGGGGCTTCGTTCACACACGCACACATATCCCTGGCCTCATCCCCGAAGCTTTTATTACTATGATTTTGGCACACAATTACCAAACCGTTGCATTTCAGCGAATGTCAGCCGCCTCACAAAACCCCCGATTGTTTGATGTTACGTATTCCGATGGTGTTTTCTTGGACGATCTTATCTTTTTCTGCCCCGGTGTGTGTCCCGATCGGCTGCTTCGTAACCTCTCGTGGGAATGATTTATTTTCACCCGCAACACACAAACGTCGGCCGAAACGCACAGGTCACAGGGAAACAATGTGCTCAAATGTGGCCCCATTGGCGAAGAAAACTTTCACCCCGCCGAGACCCTGCCTTGCGCGTTTTCCATTCCAATTGAACCAATTAGAACTTTGTCTGGGGCTTCTGTAGGAAAAAAGGGCTCCAAGGTGTTTATAAGTGCATTTTAATCGTGCGTGTGCTCGCCAAGGTGAGTTTTCGATTTCTTCTCAATATCATCCAGCACCGAAACCGCAAACCAGCTCTCGGTTGCAACTTTCTCGCATGCACACAGAGCGCGGGGGGTGAGGGGCGGGGAGGTTGGTGTGTGTGGGGAAAATTTATCCTTTCACACCACACAGAAGCACGAGCCATTGCGACCTCTCCACCACTTGCGACGACACCTTCGCTTGCTGCTGCACTTCGGAGGGTGGCGTGTCCTGTGTCTGCATGTGGTTCACTTGCATTTTCCACCCCCCTCCCTCCCCATCCCACCGAAAGCTGTTGTCTGTGTCGGTGTGTAAGGACATGTGTAGTAGTGGTGTGGTCGCTGGAGCTAGTAGTTGTGATGGCCACCGAAAGAAGAAAGGACGAATAGTGGAGCACTCGTGAAAAAGAGGATCGGTTGCGGTTGGAAGGACGCACGAAATGGGAGGGTGGAGCTAGGATTAACTGGACGTAAGATGGAAAAGATGCGGAGGAAAGCAGCGAGGGGGGCCGAAGCGAGCTGGGGAAGCTCACAAAACCTTTTGCGGAGATTGTTTAAGAAAACCTTTTGTCGGCGAGAATTGGGTGGCACTCCCGGGGGCTACTTTTGTTGTGGGCCAAAGGAGCGGGGGAGCGGGGGTTGTTAGGTGGGCGGAAGGAAGGACGTCTGGCGGTGAAGAATGGGCTGCTCGATTGTTTGGCCTCCGCCTCCCGTTCCCCCTACGCGCACTATCCCCGGAACCAGCGGGTGGACTTTCTTCGGATGGAAGAAAAGACGACACACGTTCGAGGGGGTGGAAGGTGGAGGGGAGAGGGGGTGGTGGTGAAATAGAAGAGCTGAAATGCACACAGTCAAACACCCTCAGCGCAAAAGGACATGGCTGGCTGTCGATAAGAGCTTTTCCTTGCGCACAACGCACAGTGGTTCAGATGCCAGAGGATTTTCACACTACTCGACAGAAACTATTTCCGATACTAAAAAGAAAATGTAATAAAACTTAAAACTCTCGTAAAAAGATAGATTTTTTTAAAGTTTTAGCTCGATAAAATCATTGATGATTTTAAATAGCAGCATTAACTTGGTGAAAATTATTAAACTATTTTATAATTAATAAACACAATTTGATTTATATTCTCTTTTCTAAACACCTTATGATACTTATGATGAAATGTTGCAGAGAAGAAAATAAATGTTTGCAAAAGAAAGAAGATAATTAATAAAATTTAAAAATACTGTAAGTTTTCCCATGATAAAAAATATCACAAAAGTCTTTGAAGAGATGTCATTTCCAATAGTTTTCCGACGATAAAATGGGTTCACAGTTGGATCGCTGCAGCAAAATATCCACGCTTTTGACCATTGTGCCCCGTCAGGGCAAATTATTGGCCATCCTTTCCCCCTTTGGAGGCACGGGAAACCTAACACCCTTTTTTGAGAAAACTAATCACACTGCGCGGGTGGTCGTAAGCAGGATCGTGGGGATGGGATAGGAGGGGTGGTCGGGGGCAATTATTGAGGCAATGTTTGTTGGCCTTTGTAAGAGGAACCCCTGGGTTGCACGGGTTCGCGATTATTGCTGGTGAAAAATTAATCGCCCGGACCGCGTCGGTGAGCCATAAATTTAATCTGATGTCTATTGTTCTGTTGTTTCATTAATTGTAGGAGTTAGAATGACTCTATTTTCAGTTCGGCTCCGGTTTTCTCCGACGTTACTTTTGATTCGATATAAGAATCAACACTTTTAGTTAAGATTTATTGGTACCGCAAACGTCATATGAGTATAAAATAAATGTTATTTATCCTCATTAGACGAAAATTTCATATCATTTCCTTCACCATATCGGGGCATTTCTCTGCTTATGCTACACACATGCAGCCATAATCCACGAAACCTTCCTCTTCTTCGGCGTCGTCATCGTCTTTGAGGTGTGATCGCTCGGCAAGAACGCGCTACGTAACGTCATCATCAAACATCAGCCCGGGTTGCCCTGGTTGTCAACCTCTGGTGGCGCCCTCGCCCTTCCCCCTCCATGCACCATTCACTGCTTACCTCCCCTGCCACATTCTCATTCAAATGGAAGCGTTTCTCTCGTGGCCCTCCCACCATCCGTCCCACTCCGCCAAGTGATGCAATGAATAGTTCAATTAAAAATAATGTGGCCAATTTCCGGTCTTTGTATGCTAACAAAACAGGGAAAAATTGAAAGCCAAACACACACACACTCATACACACACGCACGAGACACACACACATGTGTTGACTCACTCGGTACATGGGGCTCTGGGGAGGAATGGGGTGTGGAAAGCGGGGGTGGGGTTGAGGGCGCGAGAGGTCGCTAGCGAAACGACGATTATTCATCCAACCAAGTGTTTCGCCTTCGAAAGGTGGCGGTTTTTGTATAGGTGGGTGTGTGTGTCTGTCTGAGATCGTTTTTGATCTGATGTTTTCGCAACCGCTTTTCGGCATTTCGGCTCTGTTGCAGAGTCAGCCAGGAAGCATAGAGAGTGGGGAAACCCTTTCGGGAGTCGTTTTTCCATTTCCAACCTAGCCTTCGGACACACCATTCCCTTTACCATGTGCTCCTGTTGTATGGAATTTAAATTTTTCCTGATAATAACCCACCGTGCGTTTAGTTTTGTGTGCTAATTTTACCGTTTTAATTTTCCCTTTCGAAGCAGCAAGAAAGGAGCTTGCTGTCTTAAGCCATTTTCCGGTCGCCTTTGTTTCGACCCGTTTGCTACCAGTATTGTGCGTTAATTTTCCAAGGAACCTCGCTCGTTGTTGTTGAAACAAAAGTAGTAGAAATGGAAACCCTTACGGCCGTCTAACCTTAGACTTCCCGTGAATTGGTAAACTTTTCCAACGGGAACACAATAAATTCGAAACCATACAGCTTCCCGGCTCGAAAAACGGCGTCGTTTAGAACCATCATTAGAAGGAAGGTGGTCTCACTTTCCATATGGTCAAGCGAGAGAGGTGGAGTCGTTAGGAAATCCATCAAAGAGGAAGGATGTCTCTTGAAGCGGTGCGCGCTTAAATGAGCCTTAAAGTAGGGAAAATAAAAAACCGCCCATTAAGTGGAGCGGGAAGTGCGCGCCTGTGTATATGTGCGTGCGTTTCGATGGTGTCTATGCGCGACCCAGCATACACAGCACGCGTTGAACGTGCGGACATGTGTATCCGAGGCCATAAAATGAGTAAATATTTCATCAAAATTGAACATATAAATTCCATTTTTAGCTCGGCCAACTCGCGAACCGAGCCATCTGACAACGTGGCACACGCACACAAACACACATGCACGCTGCCGTCGAATCACTAGTTGAAAATTGAATACACGTACTAATGGATGCTGACGATGGCGTGGAAGGCGCAGAGGCGGAGGGAGAGCAACGGAAATAGAAGTATTATTGTTATTATGGCATGCTATTTGCGATAACAATCCAAACTCATCCCATCCATTCCATCTTCTGCTCGTTCCCTGTTTTGAGCTTCTCAGATTGTTGGTTGTCTTTTTTTATATTTATTTATTTATTTATTTCGCGAACACAACATAAGATAGCGGAAAGTAAAAAGGAGCTAGCAAGAATTTCAAGCAATAATCTGTGAAACCGCTCTGATTTCTGTTCTTTCGTGAGTGCTTGAGATAGGAATTTCACTTTAATTGACTACATCGGATTTGTTACGGAAAAGTAGAGTGAAAAACAGCATTTATTGCTTGGAGGAACGACTTAAATTGAAATTGTACAATCTTGTATAAAAAAGTTCGAAATCGGATATTTAATCATTCTATACAAAAGTTATAAACAAAGAAAGTAATAATCTCTTAACAGAACCACACAACAATGTTAGATGTCACAATATAACATGTCAAAACATGTTCGGCAGAGAAAAAGCAATAAATGTTTCGAAACCGAAATAATATGTTGCACCAATTAATGCAACTGATTCGTTGATGCACTCACGCACAAGCCCATTTAAACCACATTGTATTCGAACAATCTAGAAAGAGGAATCAAACATAGTAAGGGCACACGCAGCAACAATGTTTATAAGCGATGTGTTCCGAGAGATCTTGTGAAAGTCATAGAATGATAAAACACTAAATTGTATCAAACAGCGAAACAGCCAGAGCCAAATTGAAACTTATGAACTTAGAACTATTAACACGTATTAGCCACCGTAAAGAAAACATTCATCAAAAACGCATCGAATTACCCACTTGGTCCAAATAGTCATGGTAAAATAGGTTTAACCAAACCCAATAACATTTTAAGTAAAATGTAATAATTAGGTCACTAAGCAAGTATAAAATAAGTAGTTGTTGTTTTGGTGAACCCTGAACAAACCTTATGAGTTTATTACAAGCTTATTTAATCCCTATACGGCTGTTGAAAATGATAAATTGTTCTTAAACTGTCTCCATACACATAGTGAGAGATCTTTAACATCAACTTGTTTCTAAAAAGTGGGTTTCCCACAACATTCTTTGAAATACGTGACTTATATCTAATCGATTATTTTCTCTGTCTTTTCTAGGTGAGTAATCTTGCACGAAAACATCGCCTTAGTTCTAAACTACGATTGCTGACCTCTGTAAGTACATATGTAGCATAATCTTTCGCGAATCGATTTGAGGACTTGTTTTAATGAGTGAAACTATCAAACGCACCAACGTGAGAGTGCCGGGAAATGAAACCGAAGCAAGCAACATCATTTTCGTTGCTTGCGTTTGATCCTTAATTTGATCTTCGTGCGACCCACCGCATCTCCAGCTTCGAGACCTCTGCAAAAGAAAACAGCACCCCACGAGGAAATAATTACATTTATTAGGCGCGGCAGGCGGACGACGCGGGCGAACGCCACGAATAAATAAACGCTCGGAATCGAAAATGAAATTAATAACAACAATCATTCCAAGTCACGCGGACGTGCCGAGGTGGCCAACGACCAACACCAAGGAGAACCGGTGATGGAGGATGAAAAGCAACCAGAGCCCTTCCGCTCACCCCCAGGAAAAACGACATCGTGCGTCGCATCCTTTTTCGCCACGATCATTGCGCCTTCGGGGGGGAAAATGTTGTTTTCGGTGCAACTGCTGCAGCTCCACCCGGGGGTCGATCTTTACGGTGGAGATGGTGGAAATTCAAGAGAAAATCACCATCAATCTATCACGTACGCCCCGCTTCCACGGCACACGCGCTTCCCCCCCGGCCCCTTCCTTCGTGGGGCGGGCAAAACTTTGCAACCGAATCCTCGGAAAAGCGTGCGATTCTGAAGGCACACTCACAACTTTGGGACGCGTGCGAGAAAAGCCGATAGTCTCGCTGGAACGATCCGGTGTGTACATTATTATTTACTTGCCCGCGCCCTCCTCCCCCGGCTTGCCTTCACCTTCGTGGTGCCGTCTTTCGAATTTTCCTCCAGCAGCTTCCACACGCTTGTGTTCATTTTCCAGCTTTTCGAGCTTTTTTTCCCCCGGAGGTGGTGGTCTTGTTGTCGTTGATATGCTTCAGTGTGTAGCACTGCAACGAGCGTTCCTACATCTTTATATATAACACACGAACACACGAATGTACACAGCACACACACCAATCGCGCACTTATGTCCTTTTTCTAATGCATCTACGACGACGACGACAACGACGACGACGACGACGACGACGACGACGGTGGTCGAGAAAAGTCGTTTTGTTTTGACAGTGGTTGTACGTGTATGTGTGTGTGAGAGAGAGAGAGCGAGAGGGAGCAAGAGCTTTCCGGGAGGATTTTTCCGACCGAAAAACTAAGTGGACACCATTGTGTGTTTGTGTCGGCGGCAGTTGGAAGTTTGGGGATAATGTTGTCCAAGGGAGAGAGGTTGCGAAGGTGTGGTAGGGGGACGAAAAAGCAATTCATCTTTCGTTCGATGTGGTCGTGCACGGTCGAATGGAAGGATGTATTTTCCTTTCAAGAGCAACCGAAATATGGGTATTTCCTTCTTTGTGTGTTGGTGGAATAAAGCTGATTTTTCCGAATCTAATCAGGAGTGGGAAGGGAGGGATACCTTGAACTGTACGCGAAAACGAGATAGATTGTGTTTTTTTTGTTTTCTTAACGGTAACATTCAAGGCACACGCTCTTCCTCCGCCGGCCCTTGGCTTCGGAGGAATGGTGTGAAGGATATGCAATTGTGTTATATTTCGATGTTTGTCCGAGGGTCGGGAGGGTGGTGGTGTGAGTTAAGTGAAACCTCTCCTCCATTCCCTTTGGCGGAATGGATTTTTCCACCCCCTCTCTCCGCCGCCCCAATCGACTCACCCTGCCAACAAACGGGCGCGTTTGTGTTTATTGTTGGAGGTCGTGTTCGGTCGGTCTCGAAGGAAAAACTCATCGATTCTATTCTCGTCCGCTCAAGATACGCTCATTTATTTTAACATCCATCTGCCGTCTCCCTCCCGCCCTGAGTGCTCTTTCTCAAACACGTGCTGCATTGTGTGCGTGTGTGTTATACCCGATCGAAACCGGTTTGTTTTATTTTTTGTTCAACAACCCCATGGAACAACGTTCCTGCGTGGAAGTGGTGAGAGGTAAGGGGGGTGGTGGATGTTTTCAATTTATGTTGCCCCTTACCGATCATTTTCCCCCGGGGGCTCTCTCCAACCTTCGCGCTTCGTCATGTGCGGGTGTGTGTTGGTAAAGAAACAGGATTTAGGGAGCAATGTAAGAACGGACGTTAGATAATAGAGCGGGTGGAAGAGAAGTAGAGACGGTATTAGGAGTGCCGAACAGCTACCACAACTACTACTACCAAGGCAAGAATACGATACAGAATTGACGTTAGAAAACGAAAGAGGAAAATGTGGAGCTCAGGCTCTTTCTGTTTCCCTCGAACGTGTGATGCCTCGCGGTTGTTCGATGTTCGTACTAATCCTTTCGGCACAGCGCACCTGAACTCTAGAAGGCAAAAGCAGAGAATGCCTTCTACGTACTAAGCCGTGTGCATGCACACCAATGCACGTTTTAGAGGGAATGGGAGGGAGGTGGAAACGGGTTGTGCAGATATCGTTACGCGGTGAGTGTGTTGTGTTATTTTGTTTGAGTTACCATTAGACGCCCGATAGATTTGATCTCGGTATCTCCGAGTTAGAGCACAGGGATGACAGCTCCAAGAGTACTGCAATATGTTCCGGTATTTCCGTCATTTGTACACTTTGTTTGTTTTGATTCCTGCCCGGATTGAGCTACTCTATCTTAAGACATTCGAAATAAACCTTAATGTCTTTTGGATTCGATGCAAGAGTTAACTTTAAATGAAAAATATTGCAATGACTTTTGAAGTGTTTTGCTTTTATTATTGCTCCAAATTTTTAAATAAATAGGAGCCATGGAAGACTGCAATAACTCTGGAAGTATTGGATTTTTCGCGGGCTCTATATCCCATGCAGAATCCAAGGTTTAGAGCACGGCAATGTTTACCATCGGATGAGATTCACCACAGCATCTCATCGAGAGTTGACAGCTTCTCTTCTTGTCTGTCTCTTTCTCGCTCTTTGGCGACGATGGATCGGAGATCTCGCTCTCATCGTGCATCAGTGCGCTCTCTTTCTAGCCCGTGCCTTCGAGTCCGGTGTTGGTGTCCAGTGTTGATGAATATTTTTGTTTTCATCTCGCGCACCGATGCTGTGAGTACCGGCAGAATTCATTCGCTTTTTCCTGCTCTCACTGCCTGTTCATCCCTTTTCCACGCACGGTTTGTTTGCTCAAGAAATGGCGGTTTAGATTTTTACTGCAATTCCCTCCACGAAAGCGGCCCGCGGGTGGTAGGGTGGAGAGGGTGCTGGAAGAGCATTTCGTAGGAAAAACGCGACCGTCGTGAGTGCCTTCGCCGCGTCGCGCGCGTTCGCGGTCACTCATCTTTAGGGGTGTGTGGGGGGGGAGGGTTCTCAAACGCACACTTCTGGCGCCGCATGTGGTTGTGTTGGTAGTCGCAGCGCACCCCAGCCAACCCACCCCCAACAAACGGGCGTCGCGTCGGAGATTCTATTGAAGAAATGCGCGACTCCTGACGGTCGCGTATGGGTGTTTGTGTGTGTGTGTATCTGACGTTGGCCGCCTGGTGGTTGTGTACCAGCCTCTCGCTCTTGCACGCACCATCAGCGCTCACTGTCTCTCCCTCTTCCACGGCCTGCTTGCATGTGTGTAGGAAGAAACCGAAAACATAAAAAAAATGTTATCACACCGTCGCGGGGAACGTCGTCGTCGTCGTCGTCGTCGTCGTGGTTCCGTCCGAGATATTCGGGGTTTTTGTGCACGCCAGCGCCTTCCCGCGAGTCAGTTGTTGAAGAATCTTCGAACGAGGTTGGCGCTTTCTGGGTTTCTAGCCTCTTTTGGCCGCGCGCAGGCGAAGCGAGAGAAAAAGAGCATAGTACATACGCGACGATTTTTTTTCCGCCAAACCCAAAGCATCAGCATCCATCATCCGAGCGGCGGGTTTTCTCGTGTTTCCCCGGTGTGTCTACAGTGTGTATCGTCTCGTCCAGTCGGCAGTCGCATTCCGCCACCGCCATATGTGTGTGCCAGGAAAAACAAAAGGGAAAAGGGCAGCAGTACGCGCGCAACCGTACGGAAAATATTACGTTTAAAAATACTACATCGACGGATCGGTGGAGAAAAAGGTGCATAAGCGTGTTTCCCGCCTTGTGTACGTGAGTGAGGAATAGTAAGCTCATTGGGCGAGCACAGAGAGGTAAATTGTCGGTCGGAAGTACGTTTCGTCGAGCAGTATAGCAGAGAGTAAACCAACAAAATCGCAGTTTAGTTCCGAATTTGAAACTGCTGATCTCGTGTCAAAAGAGTGAAGAGGGTAAAACGAAAAAAAAAAACAACCCTATCTAAGTGAGAAACAAATTGTCTCCAGTTGTGAGCAGCTCGGGAAAGGTGAACAGAACAACAGAAATCATTGCATTTTCTCCACGCACACGTGGTGAGCAAGCAGGTGGAAAATAGATCGGTGGCGAATCAAAACGTCAAACACGCCGGAAATCAACATCAACATTCCGCAGCGTTTTGTGTGCGATCTCGAGACCAAAAAAAAAAACGAACGAACCGGAAAGGATCCTGGCAGGAGTTTCGACGCTGCTTATCACAAACCACCATATTTCCCACTAGAAGAACCGGTGACGAAGCGCCTGGTGTTTGTGAGTTTGTGTATTTGTGGCTGTGGCTATATCCAGTGATAACAGTGAGCTCGTTTCCCGTCTCTCGGTTGACTCGAACCTGTTGTTGTTGTTGTTTTAGCTGCTGTGTCGTGATAGTGTCACTTCCTCCCAAGCAAGTGTTTCGTTTGTGCCGTGAAGATCGCGCGCCACCATCTTTCTTGATCGTCGGCTCGCTTTGTGCGGCGAATGAATTATCCTTTCTCGCGAAGGGTGTCCAGTGCCATCGTCCTCTGACCAGTTGTGCGAGATATCCTGGTGTCGGCGGAGTAGGAAGGGCGAAAAAGGAATACTGTTCCCGCCCGTGAGCATGATTTCATGTGCACAGATTGATGCTGCCGAAGCCGAAATTATTGCACGCAGCACCGGCGACATCTCCAACCGGAAGCGCATCTCGGTGAAACGTGATTCGGCTTTCGCCGCCGAAGAGCAATAGGTTTTTCCGTTCGGTCGGTTCGTTCGGGTGTGTTGTTTCTACCCGTGCAGTGTTTGGTGTGCAAGAAGAAAAAGGTGCCGAAGTTCCTAGCGCATTCCATTGATTGGTGGGTTTGCTTTTCGAGGCTTCCAAATTTCGCTCCAGTGATAGAAGGGAAGGTTGTAGTTCACAGGAAGGCCAGAACGCAAGACCGGAGGACAGCCACACAACAACACAGGGTGCAGTGAGAGTGAAAGTGTACAGCAACATTCCCGCAGCACCGTAGGCAAAAAGGTGATTATTTCCGTTTCGATTGAAGATGAAGATTGATGAACTTCGCAACCATGTTTCATTAAATCATTGTATCAATTTTTACGGTTCCTTCAATATGACAACTAAGTAAGAAATTGAAGTAAAATACCAAAGACCAAAGCTACCAGCAACCAACACTTGTTTGTTTAGACACGAGTGCATTTATTCTGCAGGGGGTTGCAAGTTTTTCCCTTATCTAAAGAAGCTTCAGAACGACGACAATATCACCAACATGTTTCGATTCGTTTGTTTATTTTTGCCTGCGCACTTCATCGATGTTGAATCTGTTGTACAAGTTGCCCTTTGTTGAAGTTCTAAGGGATTCTCATCAAACAAGGCGACTTTTCGCTGACTCGGCAAGATAAACGTTGCGAAGCTTTCATATCTCTATCCTTACATCTCCCCACACACTTGCGGATGACTAATTCAAATAAAATCATACCATCACCACGCGGAAGGAATTAGGAAGAACACAGATACCAACATCTAACCCCCGGTGCATTTGCCTGGCTGGCATGTGTTTACTTTCGGGAGATAAAGTTTCCTAGATATTGCACGTCGGTGGACGTGATAAGGGCAAATTCTGAAGCATCATGCATATTTAAAGAGAGTGCGCACGTGTGTGTTTATGTGTTTGTATGTGGGCCTCATTTAGTGCTATTTAAACTGCCACTTGCGGGTCTCGCAGCCAGAGCCCGTGTTGATAAGTGCCCGGTGTCTTTGTCCACATCCTGCGATAAACGATGGCGTATTCGATAGCGAAAGGAAACCGTGGAGGACACGACGACGATTGTCGGACCGGAAGTGGTGCCACAAGGATACACACTGCACAGTTCCCGATAGGCCCGAAAAATGACCCGCCCCAGGGATGTTGGTTTTGTTGATAACCTTTTTTGGGAGACACGATAAAGCTCACTTTTGGACAACATGTTGTGCCTGTTTGGAAAACTGTGCACGTCCTTATCGGTTCCGAATGAGACGCTAAGAGTCTACCAATTTTGCAGTTATTTTAAAGGTTGGGATAAAAATAGCTTTTATTGCGTCGTGCATGGCCTCAGGTCTGTCATTAGTTTATATCTGCGTTCGTAAATTGACGCTATTTTACGATTGCCACCGATCGCCGCTTTACTTCTAGCGGGAAGAAGGACTTTTTGGGAGCATTAAATCTCAACATCTTGTTTCTTGGCTGAGTGGGATTTCTTGTAAAGATCTGTATCGTTGCGGGTAAAAGCAGGTGATATCTTGTGAGAGGCCGCCCCGCTGCCTGATGCATCCCCCCGAACGCTCCGGGAGCCAGCTGTTTGCGGATGTGAGATAAACGTGTTCGCAGAATTGCATCTCGTTGAGTCAGCAACACACACTGACCCGCGCACATCAACCATCGTGGACAAAATATTTGCTTTCCTGTCTCGGTGGTAAAGTTCTGTGGTTTTTTAAACCTAACAATCGCAATCATACGGAGCCCCGGTTTATAGCTGAGATTGCTGATTGCTGTGCAATTTATTCATCGTAAAATGTTCACCTTCTCCCGAGGTCGTGAATAAGTTGTTCCTCGTTCTCGGCAGCCTTGAGCGAGTGGAAAGTCCCGAGTGGATATTGCTGTCGCCGTTTCCGGTAGTTTGGAGCCGGTAGGGAAAATTATCGATTTATCGAACCACCTACAAACACAAATACACAGACGCATATCTACACTTTCTCGAACCGAAAGTCGGGTGTCGTGCTTCCCTCCCCTTTCATCGACCAACGATTTTCCTCCCTCGCGAACGGGGATTTTATTTTTCCGTTGAACTCCTTGTGGGGGGAAAATCGAAGACGATGTTCGCCACCCTTCGCCTTGGGGGGCGCAAAAGGGCGAATTACCACACTTTCGCGCCCTTCGTACAATACACAAGGCAAAACCGCACCCCTCGTGGCACACATACAATACAAGAGCTGAAAACGAGGGCCACCCACCCAGGGCTAGAATTGTGTTTGCTTGCTGGCCGAGAAGCATCGGGTTGGGTGCGTTGCTTTTCCGCTCGCAAGAAAATTGACGATTCTAGCGTTCGATTTTCTTTCACTCTTTTCACCGTCCCCTTTTTGGGTGAGCTTGGCTTATTCCTCATTAATTTCCCTACGGTGCGGTTGGAATATTAATCTACCTACAGGGAGGACTGTACTAAGTTCGCTAGTTGCAATTATAGCGAAGCGCACTTTCTTCCTCACTATTCGCTAAATCACCAACACTGGAGCCACAATTCCGCCCGAGGGTGCACCATTCGAACAACTTCGATTGTTTTTGTTTCGGTTTCGGGAAGGATTTTAATTAAAAAGGACCGCCCTGTCCCTCGATAATTGAATGCATTTTCGGTTAGCTGCACTTCCATCCATTTGAGTTTTGCGCCCGTCGGAGGGTGATTTATTAGCATTCACACTTTTCCCCTCCACCGACCATCGGCGTTATTCGGCCCCTCGAAGGTGAAGCTAAACAGAACTCTGAAGCTCGTCAATCAAAAAAGTCCGGTGGACAGTAGTGTGCCGCGTTCCGACAAAAATAGTTTTTATGTGCGCTGAAAGAAAAAGAAAATAAATTAGTTTTCCTCAAACGCGCCCCCGGGATTCACGCGGCGAACGGAAGCCCTCGGTTTCTTTTCCTCCAGTGTCCGCGTCCCGGGGAAAATGACAGGTTGAAACATTTGCGATAAATTTTCCAAATCGTACCACATCTATCATAGGTATTTTCTGTCCCGAGCGAAAACATGGCGTCCGGTTTGGATTAGAAGAAGGAAGCAATCAGGTAGGGGGAGATGCCAGAAAAAATGCAGGATTGTCCGATGATGGATCTCTTTGGAAAGGAGATTTTAATTGAATGAAAGAAGGAGGAAAACATAATCTTCTGTTTTGGATGTTTTGAAAGTAAACAAACAAATGACGCAAACCCTGTAGCCTCGGTAGCGTATTCGTAAACAAAAAACTCCATCACTTTAATCTGTAATGTTATCAAGATGATGGCCGTTTGGAAAATATCCGATCCACCGTGTGGCGTTTCGATTCGTTCGAAAACCCTTTCGATCGCTGGAGCCAATTAAAAATCCAAGTCCCCGTGCGCCACAGAACCGGTCGCTTTCGGCCACCTTCAACCTTTGACATTTCACACGTTCGCGTGTGTGCCGTTGTTGTGCGGGTTCGTTAGTGTAAGCCTTGGGTAACGTTCCTGGCCTGGATGACCTTATGACGTCCTCCCTCCCTTCTCCCCTAGATACACCTGAGGCCATGGACTGGAAAAAAGCCGCTGTACTAAAAACCGATTTAAGGTTTTGCTTTTTTGGCGCGTAAATAATCGCAAAAGGTTGTTCCGGCGTGACTTCCTTTACTCATTTATGCGACTATTTTACAGCATATTACTACCCACCCTTTCGGGTAGGAGGGATGTTATTCATCGCCGTGGTAGCATCATTCTGCAACATTCTCCGCTCATCTCCTGCTTCAGCCGCTCGGTTTTGCATGTTTCGCTCCGTCCACTTTACACCGTCATCTTCCGCTTAACCTTCGTCGTGGTCATTGACAGTGACAGACCGTGCGGAACACCAGCGGAGTAGAACCAAGCTTACAAAAGCAAAAAAATAAACGCCCGTGGAAAAGAAGGGAGAGAGGGAGAGCAGACAGACGACTATAAACTATATTTATTTTGAGTTTATTTTTTCGCCCTCCCCTTCCTTAAGCCGTTTTTGCAATTTTGTTGCGATTGTCCAATGGATATTTTGCTGGTTTGTTTGTACACGAAGCGCACTAAGATCGAGCGAAACCATTTCGACATTTTGTGCTGCTTATCGATCGTGCACCTCGCAAGATGGCGTCGTTTTCGTTTAACAATCGTTCTTAAGGTTATGTAATTTTTGTAGGTTGGGTAATGTTGCAACTGCCGCTGGTCCACGGGATGCAATTTACTGTTTATGTGGGTAGCCGCGCGACCCCGACTCCTGTCCCTCCCGTCAGCCCTGCCAACTCCCTATGCCCTTCCGTTGTCTTTCGCATGGATTGGCAATTGCTGGCACGACTGGGTGCTGCGAAGCAATAGCAAACCAAGTGTAGTGTTCCTTTCGGGCAACATTGTAAGCCAGCCCCGTTGGGTCGTGGTCCCTTCCGATACCATCTTCGGTCGCGATCGACCTCGATCACGCGCGGGGGGAGAAGAAAACTCCTCCACCGTTTCATTTTCGCGCATGGGAGCGATTTTTCTCACCACCGTCCGAACTTGTTAACTCATTTACACGCGCAGTTCGCGTTTCGGTGCATGTTGCGTTTTCTTATTAGGAGATTTCGCAACAAGTATGGTGGAAGCGGATGGTAAGAAACCAGCCCGGAAAGCCGGTGGAAAGAAGCATGCATGAAGTGTACTGTCATAAAATGAATTGAGTAATAAAGTTGCTTCATGAAGTGGACCGTTCAGCAGCATCTGGTATGGAACGTTGTTCCAGCTGTACCTCCTATTTTGCCGCATGATTTCGTGAATTTAAAATTACTAAAATCAAATAGTAACAATTTTAGCAATTATTGCGACATTCTCGACTTTTGTCCTTGCACATTATTGGCAGCCAGGTGTTTTGCCGCACCCACAATGCTTAGTTGCTCCAAAGACAGCTGTTTGATTATCTCGAAAATGTTATCTACAAATTTTCCGTTCCGCTAGTGACGTGCAATGCTGGGGGACTCTAACCTTAACCTCAATCATTCGGGCATGTTTAGCGCCGGTCCACTGTTGGAACAGCGATAAGACCCCCGGCGCGTGTCTTTTCCCACTCATTAACACTTTTTGGGCCGACGAGCAATCATGCAAATGTGTTTAATCTTCTTAGCCAAATCGCAAAACCAAAAATATTGAACATTGGACAATAAAAGAAACGCACATTATCTGTTTCTATTTTTAAAACGTACCACTTCATTCAATGAGGTTATGGTGTTTTACATTTAATTATCAGAAGAAGAAAGAAAACAAACAGCACAACCCTCCGAAGGGTCACTTCCGTTTGTGCATTTTTTGTTGTTTTCTTGTTGCCATTTTATGTTGTTGACAAAGAGAATGTGAATAAAAACAGCCCTATTATATGGGGTATTGCTCTGCCGGTATTGGTTGGAGCTGGTTCGCGATGTGTACTGTAACAATAAATAAGACGCGGTGACACATTCGCGAGCTGCCTATGTGTGTTTGTGTCGGTATGTTGTTTATTATGTCCCACAAGCAACGGCGTAAGCTAGGAAAACAAAAGCTACCCCGAGCGCGCACAATTTTGCCGGTGGAATAGAACAAGAACAGCCAACCCATATGACGTACGAGGGAGCGTTGTTGTTGAGGCAATGGCCGCGTGCGCGTGCGCTTGGGGGTTTTTGCAAAATGGAATGAAACAAACATCGCTCCACACAGAGCGAGAATGCTCGAGGCGATGGTGTTATTTTTGCCCTACGCGCATGCTCCGTGATTTCCGTTCCTGCTGCGCGATCCTTCACTTCACTGCTCACCAGATTAGTGGCGTTTCAGCAGTGTCAAGATAAACCTAAAAATTCCCAGTTAAACCTAAAGCGCAACTAGGCGAAATTCACTTGACGGAAGAATACGGCAAGAAGAGTGTTCGTTAATTTTAATCTGAGCTACGTACAGCTCACACGGCTGGCTCAGCTCACCTTCAAGGTTCGGCGAGATTCATTTCGCGCGCTCGCACACTCTGGTAAGGGTTGTTGTATTGATATGACCTTCATCTCTTGCTCGTTGTGCAAAAACACTGCACGATCGTTCGGTTCGTCCCGATCTTCATTCGGCGGAACGAATAATTTCTCTTCAACCGGAGGCTGCGATGCTGATTATACGTAAAGTTTAAATTCTATGTATTATAACGTTCCAAGGAACGACGTACTTAAATATCGTCACAATACGTTGAAGCACCATTTTCGATCTTGTTCAGCTTAAAACTCATAAATCCATTCAAATTCGACCAGATTTACAATACGTTTGGTTTAAACGTAATATAAGCATTATTGTTACGATTTAGTCTCTCTTCACATCTCTTCTCGTGTCACTCACCTTCCGGCACGATCCCGGACCATGTTGTGGAGATATGGTCGGGTGGCTGACGAGGCTGTAGCTTTTGACTGTTGGCTGCCCTTCACCCCAGGCGCGACCCCTCGGCACGGCTACAACAACCCGCCGATCGCGGATTTTTAATCCGAACGATCCCGAAGCGGACGGACAGAGATAGAAGCATCGCGGCGGGTAAAAATAACAACGCAACGAAGTGCACGAAACAAACAAAAACATCCAGCTTCAATCACTCAAAATCCGTCCCCTCCCCCGGGGGCATAAAGCCCGCCCACACCCCTCGTGACAGTTGTCCATTCAACTCTAGCTGCGTATGTCTGTCTCGCTCTCGATCGCTGTGCGATCGCGCATTTGTTGTTCTGTCGTCATCATCCGGTCGTCCGCCGGCATCCCAGCGAAACGTCTCGCGGGCCTCGTGTATTCCACTAACTCATCTCATGCAATCTCATCTCACACACTTTTGACGTTTTGCTGATCGCGCTAGATTGTAGATCAGACCAGTCGGTACGCTAATCAAATGATTTCAATTTGCAACAAACCGGTCTGCAAAAAATAGGAAATTGAATTTGGAGCTCCGGGTCGCGAAACCAGAGCTCGCACGAAGCGCGCGCCATTTTTACACGATCGCACAAAGCGTGTTGATGTTTGCGAAAGTGACGTTTCATTCTGCGCACCGCCGGCTCCAACTCACTTGTCAACGGGCGCGCGCGACCGAACGTTTTTCGCCGGTTCGTTGGGCAGGAGAGTGTGCGAAATGTTTTATTTTTTTATATTTTTCTTATCACAAACGCTGACGGCGATCGCGCATTTGCTTGCGTTGTTTCGTTTTATATTTCTTCGCCACCACCGGCGGCGTACAAAACGTTTCGGACGGGGTTTTCTGTTCTGTTTCTGTTCGCGGGTGTTTGTCCACCCTCCCCGCTGCGTGGCGCGTATAAAATATCGGCACTCGCCGTGGCCTTGAAGAACTCGTTGTTGTGATCTCCCCGCCTTCACCTGCCCGGCTCGTGCTCGGGTTTTATTTTTTCTCACGGCCTCCACGACCACATTGGCGTGCGGACAACGGGCGAGCGAGCGAGAAGCTGCTTCGTATCCGGAACACGATTTCCGGGTCGCGAAATTGAAAGTAATGCCAGCGAATGAATGTTTTTTTTTCCACATTTGGGTTGGTTATTTTTTTCTTTTACCCCGTTGGACTTAACGCGGGTTAGGGGTGTGAGAAGGCTGTATATCCAGTAGGGAATCACACTAATTAGTGTATCGTTCTTTTGCCCGCTCCATAACCAATCAATTATGATCGAGCAAAAGTTCAAGGGCTCAAATCTGGTTTATTGGTCCACATTGTAAGTTACATATCGTAAACTATGCTCCAGCTCATTTTACTGTACGAGTGCAGTGATAAAACGCTCAAAGAGAACATTTATTAGCCCAACTTGGTGTACCTTCAATAGTCTTTCATTGAATTTGTCTTTTAGTAGATTTGATTCACATCTTTTGCCTAATTTTGTTATTCAAATTTGCTAAACTTACACTATATCCATGATCCTGGTATAAAAAGAAAAGCAAGCATTCAAGGCACAGCAAATAAATTCCCTTTGTCAACAAAGGGTCCGTTTTTGCACTCGAGCAGCTACGGAAAAACCTAAAAGGAAATAAAACAAAAGTAAAGGATAATGAAGAAAATCGGATACAAAAATAAACCCGACGCTCGAAAAGATAATGATACGATGGCTGAGGATGATAATCCTTAATTAATTCCTGCGAAAGGAAGCTGCAGGAGAAACACGGACAAACCAATACCTAAATGGTTCCATTCAGTTGCTTAGACCAACACCAGACGCTCACCTTTTCACAAACAAACATCAACAAATCACTATTATAAGTGATCCAAAAGTAATTAAACATTGGTAGAAACTCAGGTTTGG
Organism: Anopheles coustani; assembly: GCF_943734705.1. NCBI lineage: Eukaryota > Metazoa > Arthropoda > Insecta > Diptera > Culicidae > Anopheles > Anopheles coustani. The sequence goes on from NC_071289.1 coordinate 84,762,726, forward strand.
ACTTAAAAATCAATTTGAAGTTGTAATATGTCCAAGCAATATAGTATATTATATTGCAACTTTTACCTTATGTAGTTTTGTAAAATGTTCATTGTTGAACGAAGAATTGTTACAATTGTTGAACAACATGGAAATTAGTTGAATCGAAAATTCATGCACCGGTTCTTCAGGGGGATACGATTGCAGTCTTACCTGCGCTTATCGCCATGCAGACATATGGACTACATCTGACATCTGAGTCCAACCTGAGACGAGTTTTACGGCTTTAGCCAAACTTCTTCCGTTGCGATGAAACATGAAACTAATCAACTGGCACCGGATCAGGGTTGTATACGATCCTGAATTCGTTTGCCAAATTTTCGCTGCTGGATCGGAATGAGCTGATATTTGAAACTTCCACATACATATAAATTAGTTATCGTCGAAACGAACATGAAACTGATACTGTTAGAGGAAGTTTTTTAGTTTTATGCGTATCCCAATTGTATGTTTCCCAGTCATTAACGACCGTGCTAGAAAAATATGGCATGTTTTTATTGTGCACACTGTTTTGGAAAACATGTTTTTAGTCGTGTTTCGATTATTTTACTTTTGACTACGAAATTGTCACCATCCGGTTAGAAACGATTCTTTCACATTTTGCTGAAGCAGATGAATATCATGCAGCATTCCCGTTCCAGATTTTCTCCCATATGGTCGATCCCATCGTAACGTGCCGCTCAACGTTAACAAACAAATAAAATCGAATGATGAAACTTGAAATAAATATTTACTTTGTGACCCTCCCGGTGTGGGGCTATTCGATAGGAAGATGTGTATTTTCTTTGCTTCCATCGTCAATTTTCAGCCAAAACAAAATGATTCATAAAATGGGTGTTTTTCCCCTGAACGCACTGTTTACAAAACCTCTATACTGCTAGTGTGTGCGGAAAAATGGAGAGGTAAACATTTTGCCTTCATTGAAATTTGTTTTATTGCTTCCGCTTGGAATGAAATGGCGAATGCTAAATATTTACAGCAAAATTGCCTCCCAGCCGGCCATGGGATGCAATGGTTTGGTGGTGAATGAATTTTATTTGGCTGGAGGGGTGCATCCAAACTGCATGTGCAACGCCGTCTCGACGTACCAACACGGAGCCAAAACAACACACTTTCATAAAAAAAACCTGAGGGAGTTTTAGCAGTTGAACTTTCCAATGGAATATGTTAGTTGAAGGAACCATTTTAGTACCACTCACACTCGTGACCCGCTGGGTTTATTACGTGCCTGTGTTTGTGTGGCGCGCTGAAGGTACATTGGTTCCGTATGGCTATTGCTCTTTGTTGCCTCGATTGCACCGCAGACTCGCTACCCAATCTCCCAAGGAGATCCACTTGGAACGGATGGGAGACCCTTACGGGACGCCTGTGGGGGGCCTTTTTCATGAAGGAGACACCGCCTGGCGAGGAACGAATCGACGAGCGAAAGGAAAATGTGCGGGTGGTCAACAAGCGCACGAACCTCCGGCGACAGCGTCACCGACGACGGGGATGGGTGCAACTGCACCGGGGTGTGGGGGTGACTCGCGGGGGTGGCTGGGAAATAATGCAATCGTAATGCAGCCATCAGTTGGTAGACTCCAGAGAGAACTCCGTGGTTCGTGTGGAAGACAGCGCGGGTGACAAAGGGCGGCATGCATCGTAACGACGTAGACTAAACACAAAGAAGAAGACTAAAAAAATAAAGAAGTACGGGACAACGAATAAACGAAGAAAACAAATAAAGGCACCAGTGCGCGCGCGGGTCGAAGAAAAATAAACGCAGCGAGATATCTCGTTGAGGAACGAAAAGGAGCGGAAGAACAGAAGATAACGAACGTAATAAAGCCAGAATGTCATCTAGAAGAGAAAAAGAGTCAGCTAGAACGAACGAGCAGGCACAAGAAATGCAAGAGAACGACCGATTCGAAGAATAAAAGGAACACGACAATAATAATGGCAAGAAACAGAAAACAGAAAACAGAGCAACATAGAAGAAACTTAACGTAAACCAGAGAGAAACGTGGAACGGGTTAAAGGACGAAGTGAGGAAGAGGAGGAACAAGTAGAAGAAAATAAACTCCTTAGTTTATAACGCACAACGCGCGCAAGAAGTAGAAAAAAAGACAAGATAAAATGAAAAATCAAAGGAAGGATTTCTCGCGTGGAAAGATGCTGGATGTGGCAAGGGGAGGAAAAATCTTTCGAAGTAAAAAACTGGTTTTAGAACCAGGATTTTTTTCGTTTCATTTTCTTCTTCACCTCTTTGCGCGCGTTTCTCTTCGTGCGCGCTCGTTGGCGTTTCTCCTTGTAATTTAGTTTTCTCCTTTGTATTCACTCCTTCCTTATTTTCTTCTTTCACGTGGCCTCGCGTTTTGTCGTTTGTTTTTTTCCCTTTCCTGGTTCAACCTCACTTTACCATTTTATCTTCTGCTTCGTCTTCTTCCTGGCGGTGGCTTTCTCGTTTCCTCCTGGGAGCCTCAGGGGGGGATGTTATGTTTTCTTCTTACACGCTTTACCATTGCTTGCTCCTCTTTGCTGTTCAATTTCCGAGCGCCGCTCCCACATTCCTGTGCCGTGAGCTGTAAGTGGATGCTGTTGTTCAGCCTCTCATTGCTTTCGTCTTCGCATCCTCGTCGGTGTGTTCTTCCCCCATCGGCGTACACAATCCTTTGGGCCAAACGCAAAATCGTGAGTTCGTGGGGAATAGCTCGCCGCGTTCTGTGTTCTTTGCGCGCCTCGAAAAAGCCAAGTTTCGATTGGAGATGTGGTAAAATTTTGGCGCGAATTCGTGAAATCGAAGCTTCCTAAAATGCAAAACTTCAAGCCCGGTTTTATTGCATCGTCCGAGGGGAGAGCGGACCCCGGGCATCCTCCACCCGCCGCCAGTGGCGTGTAAATCAATGAGGCGCGCCATAAGTGTGCACTTTCGGATGGTGATGCTAACGGAAGCATCGCATTAGCGACACTCGCGTCGTCGTCATCGTCGTCGCCGCCGTCGCGCATTCTCTGCAAGGGGGGCGCACAGTGTTTTGACTTGACCACACGCTAAGCCGTGCGCGCTCGTCTGCCTGTCTGTCTGTCCGACTGCCGTGACTGCCTCGAGATACCCGCGAAACGCAATCGTGTAAAGTTAAGCTTCAATCTCCGGTAGCGCGCTTCGATCGCAGGGAGGCAGCCCCGGGAGGGCACGTTTATGGCCCACTCTCCCGCGTGGAAGGTGGTGTGGAAGTTTTGATGGCTTAATTAGCGGCAACGTCAAGCGGATCGGTCTCCTGGTACGGGAGAAAACGACCACGACTCGCCTTTCGATGGTCGACGTGATTTAGTGTCCGGGCATAAAAAGTTATGTCGTCACCTCGACGCGAGGAAGTTCAAGATCCTCCGTTTTATGAACCCCCCGAGGAACTCCTCTCCTGGACGAGTAACTTACCGAAGATTGCATTCACAAGTTTCGATTGTTTGTTTCCCCAACAGCCGGGCTGAGGAAACTGTCAGGAATAATAGCATTATCGTAATGAGCAGCTTCTCTTCCTTATCGAATCGAAGCTAATGCAATCCTCCACCCGGGTGGTCGTACACCGGAGTTATGAGCGTGTGTCAAGATCCACAGGGCAGTTTTCTTCTCGAGGTTATTTTCTTCCTCCAAAAAAAACACACCGACCTTAACACGGGCCGGTTATTGTCATAAATATTCGAGTTGGAAATAAAATTAGTTATTTTTACCCTCCCCCTTCTCTCAAACAACTTCCCAAGTGATAGCTCATAAAAATCGAGTCTCCGGATTTGTGTCCAACTTTCCACCCCCTCCCCAGTGTGCCGGCTAATATCACGCCACTTGACCGACTCTATGCCGATCCGGGTCCAGAGCGGAAGGCATTTATTTATCAGTCCGTTTTCTACGTTTACTTTTTTTCTCCGCTTGTTCGCTTCTTGATTTAATCAATGGCAATTTCCTTCCCCTCTCGGCCGCGCGGTGGAATTTAATATATTTTTATGCCAAATTTGAATAAGCAAAATTGCGAATATTTTCCCTAATCCTGATTAAGCTGGTCGGTGGGGTATTTTTGTTTTTTTTTAAATTTTACTTGGTCAGGTTTATTTCTACTCCGGTTTGCCTTTCGCTTGCTCCGGCTAGAGAACCGAGCATGAGTCACGCCGGGCGTAAATTGGTGGAGTTATTTTAATAATGTGTGAATTTTAGTCAGCCGCTAGAAAATCACCTTCGTTTGCACGACCGCGAAGCGGAGGTCTTCGGTGTTCTGGGTTGGGTTCGGCGACACGGATGACAAAATTGGCTGCCTTTGCGTTGCTGCGCAGCTAGACAACGAAAATCTTGTCATTTATCATCGAGCACCGAGGAGGACCCGCGGATCTTTAGTGAGCCCGCGAAGGAGGAGCAGGAAAAAGCCCATTCGTTAGGGTTTTATTCAGCCGTGTTGTGTGTTCTGTCTGCAGCACGTCTACTCTGTGGAGGATTATACACCTTGTTTTTCTTCTTTTTTCCTCCTCCGTTTTTACATTCACCCCCCATCATCATCACCGGCGGCATTGTAATCATTCCCATCATCATTATGATCGGGGACTTTTTTTTTCTCTCATGTCGCCTAACTTCCCACCTTCGTTTTTCCTCCACAGTCACTTATTAGGTTCATTATTGAACAATAATGAGTCGCGGAATGATGGCATTCATGTACGGCGGGCCCAACCATAAATGGTGGCAATCAGTGGGGAAATTGTTCCACGAACAAAAAAAAGTGCATTACTTTTAAATACGCTTGTGTTGTGCCTTTTCGTGGAGGAGTCTTTCCGCAAGAATAGATTGGAAAATGAAAAAATCCTGGTCGATCTTGAAGTTAGTTGTCGTGTAAATTCAAATCGTCATCAAGTTTCCAGAATAATTAGAATTGAAAGGCACATCGCACTCTAACACGCGTGTGTGCGTGTGTGCTTGTGCAGCAAGCTAATTAAAAACTGATGTTTGGCGTTTTCTTGTTGGCCACCAGAGGAAAAAAAAGAGGGACATCGTAATGTCCACGACGTGTCAAACTTGTGGAGGACAAAAACATGAACCAAACTAAACAACGAACCACACAATCCACCGTCGAATGTGTGTACGTGCCGATCTATTTCTGGCCGGCAACCCAAACATCCCAAACATCACCCGTTTCCCACCGTTTTCTGCCCTACGTTTCTCTTTCTCTCTCTCTCCCTGTGTGTTAGTTATACCCCTTGGAGGTTTATTTAGACAACACCGTCTTCTTGCTGCACGCACACGATCGGTGTGTTAGATGCACCGGGAAAATCTCGGTTGGAAATGGGATTTGCATTCTGTGGTGCTGCTACTGCAGCTGCAAAAAAAAAAACTGCAGCTGCTGTCTGGGTGTTATTTTGCGCAGCGAGCGATAGTGCTTAAAATAATTATAATCATAACAACTAGCTTCGCCGGTTCGGTGCGGGTTTTGGGTTGCGAGCATAAAATGGCAGAAGACAAGATGATGTGTTTTTATGGTACGAAGGGAAGTTTCGAAGGTGCGAAGGGAAAATTTTGAATTTTCCATTCCTTTCTTCATTCTTTTTGTCTCTGTTTGCTGCTTAGGAAAGTGTTTCAGATTGTGCCTGAATATTTAAGAATATTTCTACTGGTATTATTTCAAAACAGTGCCTCCAGATCATAATGATTGTTTCAAAAATGAATAAACCAAATTAATAACTATAATGAAGAGCAGTATGAGCTACATGCACAGGAAAAATGTTCATGAAAGTTTTGACATGAGATGGACATTTTCAGAAGGATGGATAAAGCCACATCACCAGAAGGAAGAAGTAGGAAGGATGTGTGGGAAGTGTGTGGCAGGGTTTAATTTTCAAAACTGCAAACTTTTTACAATTTTTCATAATTTTACTTGCACACAAACATGCCGCAGGTTTTCGTTTCCAAATGTGTGCGCATTTAGTTTTTCTTCTTCCGTCGTTACTTTCCGCTCGGGGCTGCTGGCTAATTACGAGTGACGGGCCTGCGGGAAACATATTTTAAACGCAACAACAGAGGCGAAAGTAATTGACTGTGACCTCCCTCCCTCGTGCAACATGTTTTTGTGCTGATGGTGAAGCATTAACTTCTCCCTGGATGCCACCATCTCCCTGGGTGGGGCAAACACGGAAGAGTTTCTCGTGGTAGGAAGTGCGATGGTTTTTTTTTTTTGCTTTTCACCGAGAAGTTTGCAACACAAACCATTAGGCACGCCTTGAACACTGCATTTCGCAAAATGGATCCCATGGAACGTAAGCCACGGCAATAATGGGATAATCGATGTCGATTAGTGCCCAATGTCTTTATCGCAGACGAACGCAACGTGGTTAAACTTTTCATATTTTCTTGAAAATGCGTATTGTCCAAAGGTTGCAGATTGTCGTGATTATACTTATAATCACTTATCTAATGTTGGTTTTTCTTTACATATATAGTTTTTACATATCTTAAGTAGTTTAATGTTGTGTCTAGTGTTTTTTTTAAATTACTTACTTTCATTGCAAACTACTTTTCAATCTTCTTCATTCAAGACAACAATGCCCTTCCAATGCAAATGCTTGTTTTGAAAATTGTACAATGATTTCGAAACAAGAGAGAAGAAGCAGAGAAAAGAAAAATCTTAAATTGGGATAAAGCGATGCAAAACAAAACCTCATTCGCCACGGCCGAATTCGTTTTCGCTTTCGGGTGTGGAATTTGTCCACCGTCTCGAAAGTCTTTTCGACCATGCCCGTCGTCTGGCGGTGGTCGTCGCCAGTCGCAGCATCTTCATTTCTGTGTTGTTCGTCGTTTTTGGTTTCATTAATTTTTCTCTGCCTTCGTACGCGCCTGACGACGATCGCGATCAAGATAGCGAAAAATTTAATTATGTTAAATAAAACATAAAACGATAATAACTTTTCCGTGACCAACGAGAGAACGAGGAGGACAAGGATAGGGACCAGGACTGGGCCAGAGAAATAAAGTAGACGGATAAGAAAGGAATAAATAAACGAAACAAGGCAGATTAAAACGAAAAACAAAAACCATCCATGACATTCGAGTCGAGAATGAAAACAAAAACATAAAATTAAACACACGTGAAATGTAAAAAAGGTTTACGTGTGTTCGTGTACGTGATGGACACGCTGTTGGCGGGAAATGGTCAACCGTAATGGGCGACGGAATAATGCAATTTCGGACAAGCACAACAAAACACACGCCGAAGCACATCGAAACGATAAAATGCGCTCAAGAATGGCGATCGATTTTTGTGGTTTTGTGGTTGCGGAAAAATCGGTTACGTCCGCACATGATTTTGGTGTTTTCGCTTTTCCTCCTTCTGCCAGCGTGTAGCAAACGCGAACACGCGGACGCAAGAAACGCAAAGAAAATGAGATTTTCAAGCAAAACAAAAACTATAAAAAGGAGCACCGTACAAGGAAACAATCGATAAGAAAGGCCAAAGGAAAACTGGCAGGCGCGAGAAAAGGCATGAGTTTGCGACCGCGATTTCGTGATGATAATAAATGTCTGGTGCGGGAATAAATTGTCGAACGATGCTGTGGGGAAAAGAGGAAAACAATACAAGGCAAAAAAAAACGTTTGTCTTAGTTGAAGGAGCCTGGGAGATGATGAGAATTCACTGCGTCCTGTGGCGGGAAGAGTAAGAAGCAGCAAATGACTGAAAAACGACAAAGGCGAAATGAAAACGATCGAAAGAGTCGAAGAATAAGGCCAAGAACGGCAAGCATTGCACGAGCAGGAAGAAGCTTCAGAGGACATCGAAACAAAAAATTGTCTGATGAAGTTTTGTTAAGAAAAAGCAGGCTCCAAAGGAAGCAGCGAAACCAGTTTACTGAGCAGAAAACGAAAGGGCAATGTAGAAAAAAAGCAGCGTGTGTGTGCTGCCAGAAAAGTGGAAGAAAAATGTGAGAATTTATTGATATTTTCGAATTCCGATAGCATTTTTTCCCCTATCATTCTTCCTGCTGATCGTTAAGACGTCGGTCCGCGCCTTTTCCATTCTCGGTGGAATGGTATTTGTGATTGATATTTGTGCCCTTCCTCCGAGCTTGGGCGGAAAACTACACATACTTAGTGCGGGAGACGAATTTTTTCCTTCATAAAGTCATCATCATTTAAAGTTTTTGAGCTCTTCTTCTGTAACGTATCTTTTGCTTCTTTTCCTTCTGATTGTCACAATTTGCGTATAGTGGAGAACATGTATCAAAGTTTCTTGTTATCAAAAGAAATTTATCAACTTTCCACTCGGTTCGTTTTCCTCAAAAGTTTCGCCTTTCATTCTGGGGCTGAAAGTGGAAACCTTCGTATGGATTGGCTTTCGAGAAAAGCGGTGCGATAGCATACCAGCTTTGATGCTGCGGTCGGGGCAGAGAGGGAGAGAGGAAGGGAGGAACTTGGCACGCAGGCTTATGATTTATATGGTTTAATCAAAGTGATTTATATCTCTTCAAATCGCACACATACAAACCAACTCCGATGCCCGCGGACGCGCCGCGACGGAAAAGGAAAGTGTTGAGCGGTGCAGCGAGCGGGTGGGCAAAGGGGCGCGCTATCGGGCGGGTGTTTTGAATGAAAAAGTGCCTGCGCGTAAAGTTAAATATGATGGTGGAGGGAAATTTATTACCAAATTTATTAGTATATTTTACCTTCCAACGTTTTACATTTTTTCTCCCGCTCGTTCCGTTTCGTTCCATTCTGTGTTACCTTGACTGCATAATACGATGTAGTGGAACTTGTACCACCAAGAAAGAGAGACAGCGAGAGAGAGGAAGGGAGAGGCTGGGAAGAAAATTACCTGCTATAAGAAAATATCTTTTATAATGGCCCATTCCACGTCGTGCCTTTCCTTCTGAAGGCAAGGCACGTTTTATAGATTTCGACGGCTTCTCGCGATAGTTTTGAGAATGTGGAATGTGCGCACCGTCGTAAGTTTTTCTCCCGAGCGCTACCGGAGGAAAATTTAGTGATTGTGTAATGGTTTCATTGCGTTCTATTTCACCACTCAAGCTTATCACGCTTTACCAGTGTGATCATACGTAGTTTGAGTCGCTAGGAACAAGAGACTTCTTATGTAATCAATTTATATTAAATGAGAACGACTAACAGAGATTTGCCAAATGATTTTCGGCATTTTTCAAATGGGCCTTTTTAGAGGCAAATTGTTCCTGGAACCAGAATTAATTGAGCCATGCCTTGTGCCAAATTAACTATCGTTTTTCGCAGTTTAGGAGCTTCTAATTAGGCAGTCGAGTTAGAACTCGAAGAAAAACATTTAAAAACGATCGCAATACCATTCCCTTGCATTCGAATGTCGTTAGTTAGGAGGAACACACTTGTTTCCTTTTCGAGTGCCCATTTTCTGTCAAATGCGAACACGGGAAAACGGAAGCTAAAGCGAAGACAACACATCGTTAGCGTCCGTCCCGTTGTCCCTGCCGAGTTAGGATATTTATTTTCACAATTTAATTTTATTATCACGAGAAACTAACACCGTTGCTACCTTGAGGACGCATTTTCCTCTACCCACCCTCCCCATTGTCTTTCGTTTAAATCCCGCGTGTGTGTCGCTATTTCGTTCCCACCGTTTGCTTGGCGCTGTCGTCGTCGGAGTGCTTCACGAACGATTTCTTGGAATTTCAGACGCGACCCGCCGTCTTCTCATCGCGTCGCCCGACGATGTCGTGTTGTTTTTTTCGTCCCCGCCGCCAAGACTGGACCGCGGGGAAAGAAAAACGAACGACAAGCGAGAAAGTCAAAGAGTTTAATAGTTTTCATTTTATGTTTCCCGCTCCGTGTTGGCGTACCGTTGCAGTCGACTCTAATGATTCGTTTTCCTTAATGCAGACCCTGGGCCCTTACGGTATGATCTTGGCAGCGATACATTGTCACCCGAGGTACATAAAATCGACGTTTCTACGGCTCCTTTAATGATTGTTGTTGTGTTTTTCGAATGCGTCTTGTTTTAGAAACAAGAAAATGGAACGGCTCGATTTCTTTTATTTGATTGCATAATTACGGGGTTTTAGCTACCGGGTCTAGTTGTTTGTTTCTATTCGATTTATTCATCAGCAGCATTCTCCTACCGTTCACATGCCAAAGGGTACATATATTTTGTTTAGAGTAATGCTAAATTCAATCAGCAAAAGAAAACCCCATGAAAACAAAAATTAAAAAATTTCTTAAAGACCACGAATCGCGCGTTAAACATTCAAAATGAAAACGCTTTGAGCGGAAGCGTGATTTTCCTCTCGCTTCACCATGAAAAGGCTTGCGAGTTGTGTAAAACTTTTTGCGTGAAAATTATGGTTTGAAACAAAAAAGTGTCGGCTTGCTGCCTGCCTGCCTCGCTGATCCTTTTCCCACGAGCCTATTTTCTTTCGCATCGCAAAGAATCGGCAAGCGGAGGGCAATTAAACGCTGCGAAGGTGCGGAAAAGTCTGCAGGGAAAATCTCGCGAAGCGCGTGCTAATGCGGCGAAGGCTCGAGCCTCGCGAATTGATGGAAGTGTGAAAAATCAAAATATGTTTTATTTTGTTTTCATTTTGCTTCACCAGCGACGGCGGATTTGTCTCGGTCGGAGAGGTGGATGAAGAAGTACGGAGTTTGCTGTTGTGGGGGGCGCAGGGATCGTCTAGAAAGTTTGTCCTCCTTTCGAACCGTTACTTCCCACCACGACGGTGCCCTCAGGGGCGGAAGGAAGGAAAATTCCTTACAACCAGCAGTACCAGCAATGCCGGAAGAATTTTCCCGCAACGTGAGACGTTGCGTTGAACCGGAGGATCCTGTTTGCGGTGTGTGAAGGGAAACTCGCGGCGGACTGCACGGGGCAGTTAGGGATTTGGGTTTCGGAAGTGGTTTTTCTTAGGTTAATTCAAGTACCGAGGCTTGGGCGGTTGCAGAAGTTGAAAGCGAAGGCCCCGTCGGCGGTCGTTACGGTACATCGCCTACGCATACTTTCGCGGCGAAAGGACGCTCTTCCCTACCGGAATCGGATTACGGTTTTCATTCATTAATTCCAGTGCGTAAAAGCACTTTTCTCTCCGTTTGGGTAACGCACGTAGTACACAGAGAGATCACAATGTAGTCTTGCTTTTATCGGTTGCATGTTTTTTGATCGAAAAATGCTAATAATGTTTTATCTTCTCTTCTCCATTCCAGGTAAGCGACAAGAAATCGGTTAGTGGACGAAAGGTTTTGTTTTATTTTTATTTTACTTTCTTATGGTTTCATTTCTATTTTGTGTTAAACAAACACCCAAAAACAAAGTTTAGTTTAAATATGTTTTACGTTATACCAATAAGTATCAGACCTATTTTCTATATCAACCAGAGTGAAAACTTTTAAGCTGTTAAAAAATAGAACACTCATTTTAAAGCTAACTTGCTACTGATTGTTTTTAATGTTCACATAAAACTGCTTATGTGGAGCTGCATTTCTGGTTAAATTTTCTGTACGCTCTACCGGTACCACGCAATGCATGGCGCTGCATGCGATACGACGGTATATCCACCGTGCAGCATCGTACGGAACGGAAAGGGAGATATTTCAATAAATAATTTAATCTACGATCCAACCTACTTCGGCAGCGAATAGAGCTTGCGCGCAAAAATAGATAGGCGCCGCCGCCGCCGTCGCCGCGAGCCAAACGTACGGGAATGGTAAGCAATTTTGCTCGCACCGGAGGAGGGAGGTAGCGTGGAAGGTGGGCGGTGGTGCACACAGCACAAGAGCTAACATAAATTTTCAGTTAAAAGGAAAATTATAATCAAAAACCTGAAATAGAGAAAGCGAGCCGCCCTACCCCCTCCCCCCCACGAGTGCGTCCGTACCCGGAAGAATCCCGGAAGAGACGAGCTGCTCCCGTGGTGTGTACGTGGTACGTGTGCTTTTCTCCCGCGATTTTCGCGCGCACACACGTACAGGCGAAAGTGCATCCGGGGGATCCCTGGGCGACATCGCGATCCGGGCACCGCGTGCACACCAATGCCGAGCGAAAGTGGTGCTCCCGTCGGTGCGGCTCATGATAGATGCAATCCTCTCTGGGAGTAGGCAGTCGAAATTCCTGGAGAATGTGCGCCAGGTCCTCAGCGCTATGACTACCGGATTTGGCAGACTGACGATTGCTTTTTCACATCAGGAAGCCTCGCTTCGACAGGCGCTTTGGGATAGGGCTCTATGATATGGTAGTGATCTACGAGGTCTACGCGGAAGACCACACAAAAAGCCTCCACAAACATCGGTTGGTACATATTTGTTCTGGTAGGCTGACAGAGGGGGTCGTCCAGTGGAAGCAAGGAAGGTAGTACCCGACAGAAATGTTCCCAAAAAGCACCCGAAACTGCACGCACAGCCATTAGATAACGCTCTAATCTGCTATCCGAATTCGTTAAAAGGGGAGTTCTTGGTTTTTGTATTTCTCTAAAACCCGGTTATTGCTTTCATCTCTTACCAGATGTTGGGGGAGTGTAGCCGCAAATCGCCGGAACTGCTATACGATTACTCCGACGATGCACCCCTGATGCATTTGGTAGTCGAAAGCACCTCATCGTGGTGGACCAGGTTCTCCAGTTCTTCCTGTGCGTCCTGAGTGCGGCTTAATGTAGTTTCAAACGCATTTTCTAGTTTGCGTTAGAACAAGCTCCCCAAAACCGGCCCACGCTAGGCCAGTTCCTGGAACTTCTTCCCTAGGCCAGAGCCGGCGGAGGTGGATGCGCCCAGTAATGACATTTTGTGCGTGCATTTCCCCATCTGTGAAGTGGAATATAATAATAAATGCAGCAGCCCGGTACGATGCTGGTGTCCCAAATTATCATTATGTCAAAACTCTCCGGTGCTCTCGCCCCAGACGCATTAGAGAAGGTACCGTTTGGTCGAATTCGCACCGAAGGCCTACCTTCCAGGACCATGCAAGGTTGCAATCTGCGCACCGAGGTGGCTTCATGGAGCTTCATCTTTTGTTGTTTTCTAATTTGCATCGGAGCAACATTTTCAATTCATTTCCCGTTCCTCGTGAGTGCGGCACTTCGAACTCCCAAAAAAGGGGGGCTGCGACGGCACGGAACGGGCAACGTAGACGAGATGGCTTCGACTAGAAAATCAAAGTAAAAAAGCACAGACACAAGCATCGTCGGGCCAGCATAATTTCCAGCGTCCTTCGTTGCGACTGCACACCAAAACCAGCTCCCTCCCAAATTTCATTATTTCCAACTTCGACCGAGAGGAACGTCAATCGCCTGGAGGCCTGGAAACCGGAACAAGAAAAAAAACATCCAATTTGATTTATCTCGTGCAGGCGGTCTTTCCGACGCTTTCCGCATCGTTTGTCCGACCCGACCAGGCTTGCGTGGAGCATACGGCGCACACTAACCACCACTGCTGGTCTTTGCACGGACTTCCGGAGGACAAAGGATTTAATTTTCAACATCACACACACGCACACTCAGAGCCCCGGTCCCTTGTCCTCGCTGAAATTATCTCCCTAAACCCGATGGCTTTGTTTCGTACATTGCCGAATGTCCATTAGCTGGCGAAGGAGGTTTTCCCTGCCAGGCGCGCTAGAAAGGACGCCATCGCATCCATGGAAAGACAGAAACACCTACCAATGCTAACCGCCTTCCCGGACCGCATGATGTTTGAAAAGGTGGGCGGACGTAGGCATATGAATTTAATTAGTTTGTACGCATCGAAGCTCAACCGGATATCGGGTTCAAAAACGTCAGACAAGCAGGCAAGATGACGTTTCCATTAACGGCAACCTCAGCCTGTAGCGTACGTTCCTTACCTAACGCTGCTAATATTTTCAATATGAAAGCGACAATTTAATTTGAATGTGTTTTAAAAGTGGAAATAGATTCCATATATCGTAGCATCAACGATTAGATAACCTTACGCTATAGTGGTTACGGTCGGTAGACTTCGTGCACATAATGATTGTCGGCCCTGAAGATGCTTTATATATAGCAATCGATCATAGCATCGATGCAGCGATGAAAAACACAACCGAAAGGTCATTTTTAACCCCAAGTTGTACAGGAAAATTATTTTTCCTTCCTTCGGATAAATTGTTGCAACTAGTGAAAACTTGTCCCCGTGACAAATTGTCTCGCGCGCTGCCTACGCGGTCCTCAGAAACAACCTGCCAACCAACCGCGTAGAGGAGCAAACATATTAATGATCACTGTCTGCCTTCCTGTCCCCTCTTTGACGTCACGTTTTTGGCGACGTGGGAAGAACTGAGTTTTTCTTCCCCCAACGATTTCGATATTGCTGTTGTTAGAGAAGACGGGATTTTCTGCGCCGGACGTCACGCACCGAGAAGAAAATGTGCACCACCCTCGTTGCAATTATGTCACCCGGCTGCGGGAAGGACACCGAATAGGACGGGGTTTCCTTCGCCGACCACGACAACGTGGCGTCTTACGAGGGCACTTGTCGCGCCGAGGCGGAAAAACCAAATCGATATCGATTGTCCTTTCTTTCCCGGCTGTACTTGACTGTCTTCCTTCCCCATGTCACTGAGGGTGTTTCTTTTTTGCGTGTGCCTTTCTTTTCCCCGACGGCTAATTGTGGGTGTCAATCGGTTCGTCGCCGGCCAAGAGCGAACCCAACAACGCTCCAAAGCGAACGATAATTGCACCGGATGATATCGCACAACTGTGAACGGCTGTGAATGGGAAAAATAGAGGGAAGTGCAAAAACTAAAATTTCAAATCAACGATGGCTTTCATTTGATGACAGGTTGGCACTGGAAAGAAACAAAGTGATTTGAAAAAAATGCATCAAAGAACAATTGAGCTTTATTGATAGGTGTAGAAAAGCGATTACTCATCGCCATGGCGAAGCCGTAACGCAATGGGACAGAAAAACCTAACTCCGCCCGAACGGTTCGAACGGTTTCCCCAGTGGAAATGTCACCTATAGCTCGCATGAATTTGATGAAAAAAAAGGTAAACATCCCGCTGATGATTGGCCTGCCAATAAAACTCGGTGTCGTTGCATTTTCCGATTGGCAAGCGCACAAAAACTGCCTTCTCATCAGCCAACCCACCGGAGAACGGCCGCAGTAGGAGGTAGCCAGATCGATGCATTTCGGAGGTGGTCGTCCCATTAATTGACAAGTTGAACCGAAACCGGACACCGGGAATACCTTCTTCGCCCTCGCTCATGTCCAACGACCGCTGGAAAATCCTGTCACCACCGATAATCGGTTGTGTGTGCCGGGTTCTCGTGCTCACTTCATCAGACCGGGCGGGTAAATGTTTGTGCATCAAACCGAAAAACCTGCAAACCTGTCCAGGTTTTTTTTGTCCATTTTTCATTGATTTTGAATCCATGTGTGTGTGTTTGTCGATGGAACTATCACGGTCAATTGGAAAAACCGAATGTGAGGTTTCGCTGTGCATCCGGACGCAAGTTGTTGCATGAAAGTGAAACGTTATTTCAGATTTAACGTATGCGGTCTGCCGAGTTGATTTTCCGGTCGCTTGTTTGCATTCCCCATTCGGTTCAACTAACGAAATCAATAGATTCTACGAACAGGTTTCATATTTTTACCAATTTGTTTTTTGTACATACCTGTTTCCTATTTGGAATGCAAACATTCGGTTTTGTAACAAAGCTTGAGTCATTTGAAAGTTATCGTTTTTCTAATAATTTCAGGAAATAAAAAAATGTTTGAAAGGAGTTCTAAATCGATCAAATATAATTGGAAAAAATAACATTAAATGAAGCTACCTTTTAAAAATTGCAAACGACGTAATTTGATGTTGTAAAAAGAACAAATGAGAATTAGTATTGTCAAATTGTTCAAAACACACCACGGTACAATAAACCAACGCATTGTACAATGAAGATATGATGAGAAGAAGTAATTCTGGCACTATCTTATGACAAATTGCAACATGCAAATTGTTTGAATTAAATCGTATAGTATTTTAGACATTTAAAAGTATCGTGCAAAATGTAAGCTACTGTGAAACAAATCAAAAGGAAAATCACAAGAGCAACAGTAGGTAATGAATAGGAATTTAGGATAAATTAAAACGAAAAAATACACGATGACACGAAATATGTCATCGAATAAGGAGAATAAATTTTTAAACAGGTTTGAAAATTAGTGATTAACAACAATTGATCAATCGTTTGAGTAAGCAAAAGTAACAGTCATTACCAAAGATGAAAGCATCGGTTTTACATGAAATCATGTCGTGCTGGAATGGAAAACAACAAATCACCAACGTGTGCCCCTCCGATCTGCTGCCAGCAACGATTAACCGTCGGTTGCTAATGATAGGCTATTTATCAACAATCAACACTCTCTCTCAACCACACTTATTGGAATTTCATTCCTACTCGCCCAACCTGGGATGGGGACGGGGGGGTCGGCACATGTGGTATCGTTATGTCACCGCCGATGCTGATTAACATCATCGATAGGCTGTTGATACGGTGTTGCGCCGCAAAACCACCAACGAACCCGGCTGCGAGTACCCAATTGCAGATAAATACCGTAATGCCAACGATAAATAAACGGTGCTGGTCGCGAATTTTCTGCCGTCTCTCCCCCTTTCGAGCCCCTCCTCCCCCCGGGGGTGATGCAGTTTTCCACGCCGGTTTTAAACAAACTGTTGATCGTTTTGGAGCACTTTTTTTGCGTTCTCTGCTAGTTGATTTCGCCGGGCGCCGCGAAGGGAAAGCGAGACTCGAATCCGATTATACCGTTTAACACTTTCCGCAAATGGATCGAGGCTCAACAAGCGCCGCCAGTTTCCCCTCCCCCGCCATTCGTCCCGTAGTGTGTTATCGAATCGTGTGGTCCGTATGATGGCGTTCACGAAACTCCTCCTCATTGCCAACCGCCATGTTTGTGTTAGTGTTGTGTGTGTGTGCTTCCAGGGAATGGCATGACACACCGGTGTGGGCTCCTCATACCCCCCCTTTGTGGTGTAAATTCCTCCCGCAAGCCAATCGAGAGCAACAAGGACGAGCACGCGACGGTGAGAGAACTCACCCAAATTTATGTCACGGTTGTTCCGGACGAACAACAGGGCGGAGGGCGGGCGGCGGCAGGTTTCGTGACACCACCAAAACCCGGTTGGAAGGGCGAGGGTGAGTGACGCGGAAGTGGCAATCAATTTGAAACCAATTTTCGACAAGCTTTTCGACCCAATCCGCGACCCCCTTCCGAGTGCAGTCCTACTACCCACTCGATGATGATGATGATGATGATGATCGCGTGTGTGAGTGTTTATGCCCGCGACACGGCCGCCCAGCTCAAACCCACTCCCCTTGGTATGCTGCGCGTAGATGCACTCACCGGCTGTTGCCGGCTTTTTGGGGATGGCGATTTCGTCTCGATTGAGCGAAACGCCGCACGAAGCTCGGGTGCAAGCGAGCGAGCGAATGAATGAATGAATGAATGAATGGACAAACACGGACGGACGAATTCGATGAATGACGAAACATGCACCGACAAACAACGTCGAATGCAACGAGTGGTACGATGCACTTTTGGGCGCTTTCCGGGGAGAGGAAACTGAAGAAGTCCAAATAAATAAATAAATAAATAAATAAATAAATGAATAAATAACATAAAATCCTCCGGAACAGGTTCGATCGACGGTTGGTGGAACTCTGAAAGTACACGCACAAACGCACGATGCACATGCACTTCTGCTGCACTGGAGGTCAACGTTGGGGTGGATTTCAATGTGTTATACTTTCATAACCATTCAAAAAAAAATCCCTGCCGCCAGATAATTTTCACTCTCCCTTTTTTCACGCCTGCCAGCCAACATAAGGCAGCATTCCGGTGATGGGAAGCAAGTGGTTTGGCGCGAAAGCAGGGGGGGGGGGGGGGGGGGGGGCCGTTCAACAGTTTTGTGAATGAAAACAGACCGAGAATTAAATTTGATAGCGTGCGCGCGACCGTTCCACCGCTACCTCCCTCCAACCCTTTATACCTCTTTTCCTTCCTCGTTTTGCAAAATCGAACGCTTTCGGTTTGGCGGGGGGTTTCACTCAATGTATGCGCGATGAAAAGCACGCGCGCGTGCTCAATCGAATGAGAAACGTTTTGTGGTTTTACGCATTGCCACCGATTTTGCGGGGGGGCCTCCTGCATCGAAAACCGCAACAACATCCCCTGCGACGACGGCGTTGTTATCAATTAAAATATTCATGCATACGCGACCCGAAGCCGGTTGGTTGGTTGGATAGGATTTTTTTCTCCATTCACAACACTGTTCTGCATCCGAGCATATGATGCAGCTTGTTAATGCTGTTACTTTTTCGAGTGGTTTTACAAGCGTCGGATCAGCTGATTGCCACTCGAACGTTTTCCGTTTCACTCGTCAGAGAAAATGGGAAGAAATTAGTGTTGTACCTTATGAATCTTTCAACGAGATTCATTCATATGAATCTTTCACCTAAGAATCATCCAGTAGGTTTCATGAATCTTTTCGGATTCGAATCTTCAAACGTTTATGAATCTTTCGAAACCTTAATGAACCTTCATGAATCTTTCATGGATCTTAAACAAATCTCCATGATTCATTGATTGGAGTGGATCATGCGTTAAAAAAAACAGGAGATCCCTCTACCCATTTTTTGCTCATCAGTTTTCATCAGTTGAAGAATCTTTGGGATTCATGGATCTCTCGTTTAAAGATTCAAGAATCTCTAAAACACAACGAATCATTGAGATTCATGAATATGAATCTGATTTACACAACTTTACTAGAAATGACAATCAATTAGAAGCATTTTTATCTTTTACACTGCACTTGTTTCGTCACTAAATCGTTGTTGTCTCAGAACAGTTTGGATTACAAATTTGACCTAAAATTTCGGGTCATATTTTTCTCCAATAAAAAATCGAAAGAAAAATATTCAATGTAGACATAGCACTCCACTAGGAAGGTCCTTGTTTTGGAACTTTTATTTACAAGCATCGGTCGGTTGTTATCCTCACAAGAAATTTGAAAAAAGTAATGACCTCCTTCCGTTTTCCTCGATGCGGGTAACTTAAAGTACGCAAGAGTGGTGGCAAAAAAGTTGGAAAAGTATACCTTTACTTAGGAATTAAACTTCTTTCAGCAAAAGAAAAAAAGAAAAACACTCACTCAAATCGAACACACCTAAACAAACCCCAACGGGTGTGGCTGGGAAAAGGTGCTAAAAACAAACGGATCCTTTCGGTTTCTTTTCCTGCTCCTTTTCCGCTCCCGTGCGGGGGGGAAACCGATTGAGTGTTTTTGACCGGAAAATCGGTTTCACTTCCTTTTTATTTCGTGGAAGGAGAAGGAATGTCTCCGTCCGGTCGCTGCATTGGATATGGCACGCTGCGTGTCGTCTAGCGGCCGGGCTGCCGGAACCGATGATCAAAGTCAGACGAAAGTTTTTTTTTTCTTCCGAGATTATGATCCTGCATACGGAAAAAGGACAGACAG
Source organism: Anopheles coustani (assembly GCF_943734705.1). Lineage (NCBI taxonomy): Eukaryota > Metazoa > Arthropoda > Insecta > Diptera > Culicidae > Anopheles > Anopheles coustani. The sequence continues at coordinate 84,782,232 of NC_071289.1, forward strand.
AAAAAAAGATTACGCTAGGCAACATGGTCCATTCTCAAGAACGAAGGACGAGGTTTGGGAAAATAAAGATCGTCGTGCATACCTTTCTACACTTTCCAGGAGGCCGGCACTGTCTCGCCATAGCACGTCTCGGAAGGGGGAGCCCGTACTTGGGGAGGGAAGGAAAAATGGGAAAACCACGGACCGGAAAAACTTTCTCTCGCCCGACGGCCGGCAGGGGTCGCTACGCGCGTAATCTTACTACGATCCGATGATTTTATTCGAATCGAATTCCACACCATCGCCGGGAGGCCAACGTCCGCCGAGCGAATCCTTTGACCTTGGTGTGATGATGGGTTTCGGCGGGAAAAACGACCCGGATTGAGGGGCCGAGGGGATGAATTTAACGATTCCAGGGTCATCGCCATTTTCTCCGTAATTTCTTCGGGCGATGCCAACCAATTTTTCTTCGCCTCGTCTCGTTGTCGTAAAAATGGGCAGAAACCGATTTCATTCACCGGTTTTTCGCGTAGCGGAGAAAAACGTCAGTCAACGATGGAGGGTTTTTATTCCTGCTTTTCTCTCGTTGTAGCGGGAAAAGCATATTGTTCCGGATCGGCTCGGTTTCGGCTTGACCAACAGGTTGCGTAAGTGTAGGGCAAAATAAATTCGAAGGTGGGTATTTGGTTGTGTTGTTAATTTTTCGCACCCTGAAACATATTTTTAACATCTTGTTTTTAATATTCCTCCTTGACAGTTGGATTTTGAAGAAAAAATTGCAGTTGTTATTTAGAGAAGTTCAACTTCCATGTTTCTTATAATTCCAAGGGCAAATATCCTTGACAAGTATTGTTTTACAACTTGCGTGCGTGCCAATTGTATAACACAACAAGAACTTGTTCAAAATGGTTTCTTTTTGGTGCCTTTTTAATCCAAAATCCAAACGGCAAAGGAACGAATAAATTGCCTATTTTCATATTTACCACCGGTTTTACCTTTTGACCGACTCGTTTGATCGATACCAAGCCGTGGTGGGGCAGACTTTAAGCTTCCCTTCTTGCAGAGGAGCGCAGCAGCTGCGGGACGTTGATGATGATGAGCTCCACCTGTTTCCGTTGTTATGACAGCAAACGACCTTTTTGCGTTCGTGCGAGTGTCCCCGAACCCCCCGTGTGCGGGCCTAAAGAATTTTCGCATTAGAAAATGTGGCACTCCAGTTTACGCGTGTTTTTTTCTTCTTTCTTTTCCGTTTTTTTTTCCGTTGATTAGTTATTCTAGTTTCGGCGCACAACTAGATGTGCACTTCAAAAGTTTGGCCCGCTTTGAAACACCCTCGGCAAGGAAGGGAAGATTACCTGATTCGTTAACTTTTTTTTGCTCCATTTCTTGGAGGTCATTTTTAGTTTTGATGTTTTCTTTACTTCGCCTCCGTTCCTCCTCGACCTGACCTGAACAGCCTTCAGGTATTGCCAACTTCCTCGAAGCAGACAGCAAAATGAGGTCATAGTTTGTTGGCGAACTGTTTTATCAACGTTTTTTTCTTCCCTGGTTTGTTTTTGCGGTAGCTCACGGCGTCTTTTGGCGGTTGTGGTGGTAGAGGAAAAAGTAAAACAATGGCCCCTCTCCCGCTCAAGGGCGGAATGATAAATTGGTGTTTAATTTAAGGATGCCGGGAGAGGCATGGGAAAGCTCACAAAAAGTCATTTTTGCTAAATTATTCAAGCACAACGTTTGTTCGTGTGTGTGTGTGTCCACCCGACAGGGTCGTGGTTTCTGGCTCTATGGGGGGAGCTTTGGATTTAATGTTTTGCCGAGAAAGGAGGAAAGGATATAATATATGAATCAGGTCACAACACGGTGACACGTGTTTGTCATAAATGACAGCCGGGTGGGTCGAGAAGAGGGATGGGTGCACTGGGTGCGGGCTATATTTCGGTTGATTGTATTGACCTTTGCCGGCTGGTTGTTTGGCTACCCTCCTTCCCACCCTGCCCCATCTATTGACATCGTACATTTGGAGGTTATGTTATGTGGAGCCAGGATTCTCTCTAACGCACCCAAAGCCATCGGAGGAAACCACTCCACAACTCGTTATTTTACGTCGCTCCCCGGTTCGTCTCCACCCTGTCACCAAGCATCGATGTTCGCGATGTGAAGATGATGAATGACTTTTCGGAATAAATTATGCTCCCTTCCCTCGTTTGACGTTGACGGTTTTCCAACCCAGTGCCAAATGTTATTGTTTCCTTTTGGCTTGTGTATTGCGTTTGTACCGCTTCAATCTAATGGGGTTCGCTCATTGCGTACATTATTTACCTCAAACGCTTAGAACGGGGCTGGAAAAGTTATCCCGATATTCCCAACAACCACAGAGGGACTCATGTCTCGAGGTCTTCATTATTGGCTGACAGGTGGATTCGGAAAATCGGTAGTTGGTTGGTCCTTGTTTTTTTTTGGAAGCTTTTTTGTGAAAAATAATTTATCAATCTCAAAACTTAAAGGGGCACAAATGTCCAAATGCAACGAATCAAATGCTAACATCCTAATCATTAGCTCCAAAATTAAGTTGGTCTAGAAGTTTGAAGTACTTCTTTAGCACAAGGAAAAAATGGTCCTTCAGGTGTCACCGTGTGCTTTCCCCTTCCACCATTGTGTTAATCGAGTCAAAAGGTGGAAAACGTTGGTCTAAATTGCCACTCCCCTCCTGCTCCAAGGATGGGTGTTGCTTCAGTCCACCCACCTCCCCAATCCCATTAGGGATCCCGGTACGCACTCAACATAACATAGCAAAATCCCGTTCGGCATCAACCGTCGCCGTCGTCCGGTATGTGTTTGTGTGTCTCCTCGCCCCGAGGCCAAATGCGCCATTTTTCCCGCGCTAATGAGCTCCGAAGACTTCTCGTAAACGCGCGCGCTCGCGCCATCGTTAGGAAAAATATCGTTTCCCGATCATTAGCGCACAAATAAACCGACAAACGCCACGCTCGCACACACACACGCACTGGGGTTTCCATTTTGTTTGTTTTGTTATTTTGGAGGGTTGTTTTTTCGGACATGTTGTTTTTTTCTCTCGTTATTTTCGTAACCATGTGTGTATTGAATTGCGTTATTTATTTTGTGTTTCTAATTTTGGTACTGTTTTCGATACGCGCTTTCCACGTCCGTACATTGTTGGACAGTTTGGGGTGTTTACCGAAGCGCTCGGAAGATTGTTCCGGGATCGGATGCGGGGCCAACGAAAACAACTACGAGAGAGAGCTAATTACGAAATATATGTATACGAATCGAAACTCCGTTAATGTCGTCGGTCAAACCCTCGTTGCTATGGGCGAGCTCCACTCTTCCCCCCCCGGTGTCCTTCGGTCCGTCAAGTCCTGTTGGCGTGCTTGGTCCGAGGGACATTTATTGAAGGGAATCATTTGAAGTTTTTTTTATTTTTCCCGCAGTAAACTCCTTCGTACGAAACCTTCCACTGTCTTTGATGTCTTCCAAAAACACAAGGCTGACGATAATTAATGACTTTTGGAGTGGCAGTAGTCTGTGTGTGTGTGTATGTCCAGTCTGTGCTGTGGTCGGCCGCGATTGGTGAATAACATGATTTGTGAAGTAATTCCATTCCCCCCGCGCAACCCCTTCACCACACTCCGCGGCCGTGCGGTTTTGTAGTTTTTGATGTCATATTTCGGGGTTCCAAAAATTTACCAAAAATCCCGAGTGCGAGGAACAACTCCAGTTGGTGAACAACACTGCGTCGGGGTGGATTAAAAAAGTTGACAAAGTTCATTTGTGAACCATGGAGTTCCCCCCCCCCAGTTCCTCCGGTGGGTTAATTTGTAGCAAGGTGCGGTAGATGAATTTTAATCAAAACTTTGTCAGCAACCCCTCCCCCCTCCCCCGTGGCCCACTTCGTCCTGCGTCTCTCGGACACGCAATTAGAAAAAGTGGTGGTGGAAATTGGTTGCGCGTGTGTATGAGCGGTATGCAAATTCGTAAAGTGTTTGCGGTTTTCCATCAACCGTCGATGTGTCTTGTCCAAGGCAGCATTATCATTTAATTTTGCTTCTGATGAAAATTCACCCCAGTAGCGGGAGGGAGGAGAGTGTATGCGATCGGTGATGTAGTGGAAAATGGCTGCACAAGAACAGTGTGGGCTCAGGCATGCCGATGGAATGGAAAAAGGATTTTTACCTTCCGTAAGATTCGAGTTTCTTTCAACCCAGGAAAACAGTTGTTTGGTTTTTTAGTGTGTGTGTGTGTGTGCAGTACACAAGAACCGAAACGAAATCAAGAAAGGAATTGTGTTTACGTCAGCTAAATCAGACCAATGATGATGGGGGATGATGATGATGATGAAAACGCTGATGGAGAAACTCAACGGCGACAAACAACAACAATCGACCCGTTGATGAGACGAGCGTCCTCCAGTGTCGGAATTCTTTGGCGCCCCCAAAAAGAACCCCACATTTTCCTCCACCAACCAAACAGTCGGTACCGCCGGGTTAGGGAAGGCCTCTATTTTGATTCATCATCGTATGGGTGGCACCACCATCGGTCTACTCTTTCAGAGCTGGCAGGTCTTCAAACGGTTCGTCAGGATAAAAAGGAGGAGGAAGTACGAAGAATCCAGTGAGGGGTACATAATATTCAGGTGGATTAGGCAAACACTTGCTCAATGCCAGCATAATTTGGAATGTTTGAATCACTTCAACCGTGCTGTGTGAGTTGTGCGAGCGATGCTATTTGCCAGAAAGGACAGAGAAAAATAAACATACACAAATAATGTGCGAACACTTGCGAAGGAACAAACAACTTAAACAACTTCCCATCCGTCCATTGTGAGTGAGGTGCATCTTTGTGGACAAACACGTCTACTCCTGCACAGCACCATCAATAGTTGGGCAAACATTGAAGTTTGTGGTTTGGAGTGAAAAGCGCATTTCCGAGGAATATTTGCGCTAGTGGTGTTAAGCATAAACTGCATCATCACACACTCACAGAAGATCGATGTGGCAGGGGTCGATATGGCACACCGAGGAGTTACTCCACCGAACAAAATGGCGCACCTTCAAACCGCAAGAAAAAAGAAACAAGATCCCGAGAGGTGGAGGATAACTTCGTTGTGAGAAAAAGGGGTTTTCCATTATGTGAGCATAACAGTTTTAAAACTTGTCGCCATCTTGTCCTACCCCCCGAAGGTGAAGGGAGGTTGTTGTGGATGTTGTGTAATAGTGTCCATGTGTGCCTGTGCGTGTGCACGCAGTTCGAGGCAGGACGATGGCGACACGGCATCGGAAAAGCAAAGGTCGCGACTCATGCATGTCCCTCTCTCTCTCACACAAGTCGGAGGTAAAATGGGTATGTGTAGAAAATTGATTGCCAGAGAAATTAATGGTCCGTAAAAGTCAAATTTTCCAAAACGTGTCCCTTCGCGACCCTCCCACCGCAGCTCCTAATGGATACGTAGAGACTTCCGCGTGGCGAAAACAATGCGAAAGTGGCCGTACCGAGATCCATCCATCGCCATCCTTCCGTGCCGGGACGGATTTGAAAGCCTTTTTCAGAGGAGAGCTTAAACCCCCCCCCCCCCCCCCCCCCCCCCCCTTGAAAAGTGTGTTCCAATGGAAGTTCAACTTTTCTTCCATTCCTGCTTTGCAACCATCTCCAAGATTGCTTTGTGTGTTGGTTTGCGTTTTCCCCCAGTTTTGCTATCCCAAACCAAGCCACAAGATAACGGATGAATAATAACGATAATTAAGGCGAAGGCCTTCACTTCTCGAAGGAGCGGTGATCTTTTCCGCCGCCCTCCTTTTGCGCTCGCAGGGGGGAGTTGTGCGTATTTTTACCTAACCTTCTCCCTGCTCGTGCATTTTGGTTCTCGTTTTAGCTGCAGTTGCGCCAATGTGCGTGGGGTGCGTACTGCGTTTGTGCACGCTATTCCCGGCGGTTTGGAATATCCGCGAGTCGATGGTTGACGATGGGCCGAAGGAATGAATTGTTATTAATACCATTAATTAGTATTTACTATTATTAGATTTCTCCGTCCCGTCGGTTTGGGATGCAGCCACGACAGCGACGCCGACGCCGGTACGCGTTGCATTTGCCTTTCTGTTTTTCTTCCCCACTTCCTCCCCTCTTGAGGGCGTCCTCGAGATGCGCGGCTCAAGAAAATGGCATGTCGCGAATACGTTATTTTCCTTTCCCAACCCACCTCCGGCCACGGCCGGAATCGATGGTTGAAAATTATAATTTAATAATAAACTGCGTTCACCATGCAAACCATAAATTTTCATCCGCGAGTTTCCGCTCGCAGGAATGACGAACAACGGGGCGAGTCGCATGGTTTATGTTTTCTGTGGCGGGGGAATTTTCGCAACTTCGCTCGAAACTATATAACAAACCGTTTGCAAGGCTGCAAGGAGGAGCGCACTGAAACATACACACACACACACACACGATGGAAAACGGGGAGGGAAATGCGCCCTCACCAGGAGCGTAACCCAACACGTAAATTTACAATTGTTCCGCCCTTCGGAAAACCCGTTGCATGCAGCTCTCGGATTGTTTGCACCAGGACCAGGAACGATGGGACGGTGGGGATTTGTTTTAATATAAATTCTAGTTTGGCGTGCTTTCAACCGGAAAATTTACTCTTTGAACGGATTTCGTCGTACAGTGAATTGTTTTGGTTGATTCTCATACTTCTTTCACTTTAAAAAACTACTTTGTATATTTTCTTGATAGTTCAAAAGTATAATAATGAAAATCCATTCCATTCTCGCCACCTGAATCTACTTTGAGCTCCTAAAAAATCAATCAAACAATCATTTGCGTTAGTAAATCTGTCTTGCTTATTTGTTTACTTAATATAAATCATAGTTTGGCGTGTTTTTTCACTTTAATAAAATACTCTGTATATTTTAATTTTTTTTTTACAATTTAAAAGTACAATAATAAAAGCCCATACCATTCTCGACAACTGAACCCATGTTAAGCTCGACAAACATCGATGAAACTTTTATTTATTCTAGTAAATCTGTTTTGTTGTTTTCGTGTTAAGTAACCAAAAGGATAATCATTATTAATCGTATGGAAAATTGTATAGATATTCAAATGAAACGCATAGATCGGGTGGAAATGCCTATGCTGCTAAATCAGTAAAGAAGAATAGTCCTGTTGACGATGCAATGACTGATGGTAAAATTCATCGGAACTTCAGTTATAATTAATGTTTGCGTTTCTCTTTTTTCATTTTTCTCCCTCCCCGCTCAGAGTGGCCGCGGTCGTAAAGCGCTGAATCTCGGAGCCACCCCGAAGAACGTCCCGCAGAACGCGGCCGTCAGTCCCGCGCCGGCGTCGCTTCCGCACCCGTCGCCCAACACTACGACCGGCACGCCGTCGACGCCAAATGTGCAGGTGCAGGCGAACCAGCAGGCCCAGCAACAGCAGCAGCAGCAGCAGCAGCAACTGGTGACCGTGTCCGGCGCACAGCCCGGAACCGCCGCACCGCCGACCGCAGCCAGCACCGCCGCAGCACCCCCCGGCCTGCTAGTCGGAGGCGGCCAGAGCCAGCACCAGCACCAGCAGCACCAGCATCAGCAGCAGGCCCAGCTGCAGCAGCATCTCGCCAGACATCCGCCTATACCGGGCGCGCCACCACCCGGCGGAGGAGGAGGACCAGGGAGCGGTATCCAGCAGGTATCGGGACGAGCGCCGCAGCAGCTGCAGCCGCACCACTCCATCCTCATCAAGACGGACACGGACGCGGAAATGAAGGATCAGCCGCAACAGCCGATGGTAAGTGCTCGAGTTCTCCATCGCAAATTAAAGGGAGTTTTCCGGCTCCCTTGCCCCGGGATGCTGCAACGATTTGCTTGCATTTTTAAACCCCTCGGCACGATGCAACTTCTCTTCGCGCTCTGTACCTAAATTTTCCCACTTTTTTTCCTTTTTCCCCTCCAACACACAATGCGGAGGAGTTGTTCGGGAAACGGGAACGTCCCGGAAAGGATCGGCGGCTTCGCCTACACGCTCAGTTGATTGTGTGTACTTTCAATTAAAAACTTGATTATAAACCGAAGTTAAGCTAATCGTTTCCGGGACGCGGGTGGCAGTGAGAGAGAGAGAGAGGTGGCAAACATTGAATAGATGAACTACTCTCTGTCGAAGAAGGGTGCACAGGGGGTGGTTTGGTCCGGGGGAAAATATCTCATCCGAACCGAACCCCCCCGCCGGTTGGCCCGGAAATCCAACGGGGTGGGAAATGGCGAATGCGACGAACGGGGCGGGGCAGCCAGTGAAAAGTTTTCGTTTTCATTAAACTTTCGCTAACGAGAACGAGGCTCCGGAAACTGGGAACGGAATGGGTTAAGTTCCTTCCATTTTGACTCTTTTTTTTTTATTTTTCCGTCGATGTTTGCTTCCATCTATTGTTAGTTTGGTTTTGGTTTTTGGATGAAAATTTTCAAATCGAATGCTCGACCCGTGTGCTTTTTTCTCCTCCACCGGATGCAGTGTGTGTTCGAGGAGTTTTGTTGTGCTGCTCAACGGGAGACTTTTTCAGTAATTTGTCAAAATTTGGAAAGGTGGAAAACAAGATGTACTACTCGGTAGAAATTGCTGGGTGGCGTAGTTTCCGAAACTTCATAGATAAAAGTATCGTATGTAGACGATCTTCTTTCGTTCTGATGAAATTAGATTGAAATGTGTTCCACTCTTCTTGTGAGTGGCTCGTAGAGAAGATAAGAGAAATAAATTACCTTGATTAACCCAGGAGCATGGGGTTTTTTTTACAACAACATCAGCTTATCCAATTTCATCCGGACGATAATGTGTATGAAAAATGTATGGTAAGACCAACCAAAAAAACCAACCAGAAGTTGAACAATTTACGATATTGGCCGGAAAACCCGGGAATTGGTAAACGAAAAAGTTAATCCATCTCCGCCGGTACGGTATACCGAAGTAAAACCAAAAAAAAAAAAGCTAAACAGACCCGTAAATGAACGTTCACATCGGGCCAAAGTTTCGCTACTCCCTTTGACATTTATTATTACGGCTAGTTTTTCCACGGCCGGCTCCGAGCGGTCCACACCTGTGCCGCGCGAGGTAAATAGACAAAATTCACTTCACCTTCGCCCCGGCATGCTCCAACACCTACCCGCCGTTTTCTGCTGGCATTTTCTGCATCACATCCATCGCGCGTGTAGCGCATTTTCCCAAGATGAAAATGGACAGCGAAGGAAGGAGGGCATACGCCGACGAATGGGGAGGGCAGTACTATGACCCAGTTGTGGGAAGGAAAATGGGAGCGCGAGGTAATGGTTTGTGCCCGGGAAAACACCGAAAAAGGTAATTTTGGCTTTTCTCGTTGATGAATTTTCGTTCTCGGGCCCGTTGGTTGGTTGGTGGAGATCCTTTCTAGTGAAAACTACTTCTCGGGCCTGCTGCGCCCTAGCCTTAGCTAAGCAGCCTCTAGTCGGGTAGGGTAATGGAAAAAAAAGGTTTGATCGGCAATGCAAGGGTATGGGGGGTGGGTGCCAAAATGAGTTTTCCCTCGGCAAAGTGCAAACAAAATAATCAACCGAAAAAAAAGGAGTGGGGATAGCCGGGGGAAGAAAATGTTGTACGCGCGGGGTCCCGTTGATGATGATGAACTTGCATTTGTTTATTCATCAAAATCGAAAGGGCTGTTGTATGTGGATGCCCCATCGTCTGCCCTTTTTTCATATCTCAAGTGTGTGTGTGCCAATGTTTGCAGCGATGGATGGATGGTTTTTGGAAAGGGGGGATAGGAAAAAAATGTGGAAGAAAAACACACACCGTGCCGAGTAAAAATAATCTCGTTTCCTCGTACCTTCCAAAAGCACCACAGAACAACAAAAAAAAACACACGAAAGGACGCAAATTTAGCCCTGCTGTGCTCATTTCTTTTCGGTGGAGCCTGTTTTTAATAAATATTAAGCCTCGGAAAATGAAGGTTACGGAAGCACTGATGATGAATATTGAAGAACGAAGCGCCCGTCGGCGGATAAATACGGGTCGGTGGCGTTCCTCGCCGTTTTCCATCGGAATGAATGAATGAATGCATGACGGCACACGGAGAGAGAGAGAGAGAGAGGTTGAAGCATATAACCGGCCGGGTTTCCTTTTTCGGTGCTGCAGATGGTGCCCTCATTTTCCACGTTTTTTTTCTTCGTTTTGCTTCCCTTCTCCTTCTCTCGTTGCGTTCGGAAGTGATTGGAGGAAATATTGCACTCCTGGCAAACGGTAGGAACGCCAGGGGGGTGGGGAGGGGGGGGGGGGGGGGGGCAAAAGGAACGTATTGAAGGAAAAAAGATGGCGCAAGGACCGAGGAAGGTTTAATGGAGGGAAAGTGGAAAAGTTGTTTTATTAAATTTTTTTTTGGTTCGCTATTTTTCTCCTTCAACGCACATGTAAGGCACATTTTTTCCCTCTCCCTCCCCCTACCAACCCTCTCAGTGTTAGCTGCTGCCTTGGTTTGGTGAACCGTGGAAAATTGGCCTCCCTTGAATCGAGTTTCCGGCGTGCCGGATTCGGCTGAGCCTTGCTTACACAGCGCAAAATTATATCCAAATATTTCACTTTCATCAGCCCTAAATGGAATCTTTGGCAGAATTTTAGTTATGGTGCAAAAAGGAAAATAAATTAATGGGGGAATATTACCTTTCCCCCCTCAGTACATGTGTGTAGCACAAACATCGCCTTTGCAACGTGTAACGGTTGTGATTTGCAGGAATAAGTTTTCTTTCTCTAGCGTAGCCCATATTTATTCCAACACAAGCGGCATCGAGGGTATCGATTCAGGGGTTGACAAGTTCCTGCTTGCATTTTGTATTTTTGATGTTGTCAACTGTATACAATAAGATGAACAACATTTTCTGTTGCAACATACAACAACACAACAATATTTCAAAAACTTGCTTATATTCCACTTACGACTTGTGGACTATTTTTTATTTTTTATCGTTCCACATTTTCTCGTCCGTCAAGTAAACCACCAGGAGCCTCCATTGACAGACTGACGCATTGAACCGAACCAGATGTCAATATCATGCCGATCACCATTCCAACCGTACCGGCATCTTCGGATCGTAATGGTATTTTGGGAAAAGTTAACTAAAACAGAACTGTGACAAAATGTGCGTTTCCGTTCCGTGTGTGTGTCGTAATGCATTTTTCTAGCCTTTGAGCGTGCGGGACGTCGTTAGCTTTTGAAGCGTTGTGCAAAAAGAAAAACCGGCTGCTCGGCCCACACAGACACACACACGCAGAGGCCGATGACGAAGAGTTCCATCGTTTCGGGGTTTGCGGGAAGATTCGCCGGTTTCGATTGCAATGGGAGGAATGTAAGACGCGCGTGTTATGGGCGGATAGTGTAGTGGTCGGAAAAGTGCGAAAAGTGTACAAAACGAAGCATCTTGCGGGGGTGAGGTAGATGTGTTAGAAAGGGGGCGGCGGTGGTGGTGGTGGTGGTAGTGGTTTGAGGGGAAATAATAATGAATTATGTACACACACCCACAGGCACACACACACATACACACACACACCGAGTGATGAAGGAGCGTAGTAAAGGTTGGGATCGCGAGAAAGTAGGGGGACGGAAATGTGGGTAGAAAATAATGGAAATGCGGGGCATTCGGTGGGAAGAACGCGGAATGAGGGGGGTGGAAAGACATTATGAAAAGTGCGAGGGAGGAGTAGTGCCGGGGTGGTGGTGCTGGTGGGTTGTTCCGAGGGAATTTCCCGGCTAGTAATGAAAAGCTTATGTGTACATAGCGAACTCCACTCCTTCCCCGGGTTTTTCGTCGTCGTCGAGCGAGCGGTGGACGATAACGAACGGCCACATGGACGGCCGGGGGAGGTAAGGGGGCTTGAGGTGGTGGGTAAATAAGATGACGATAGTTAAACGTTCGCCTTCAGCCTTCGTCGATGTCGCACAGTGGTACCGTGGCCGAAGGCACTCGTCAACATTATTTATTTATTCGATGGATAACCATTCACATTTTATTTTTCGAACATTTCCAGCTTTTTCTGACTTTTCGGATAAGATAACCATGGACATAATTTTACAGAATGGTTAATTTCTGTCAGTCGATTTCGTGTGGAATTTTTTGGCTTTTTTAAGAAATCAAAGATTCAAACGATTTAAGCGACTCCTCAAAATATTATATTTTGCATAATCTAAGCCCAAAGAGTTTTATCGCGAATTTTTGCGAATGTTCTATTTTTAATTCATACATTAACTGTTAAATCTAATCTGAAAATAATTGCTCACATATATTTTAGGAGGTTATACAGTTTCCTTCTCAATAATCTGGGCTTAATGCTTAACATTTGATCTATTTGACGTTTAAAACAGTACAGTTTAATCAATTTAAACCAACATAAGAGAATCTCATTATTTTACATTTCATGAACGTTGATATTTCTCTGAAGTTTGAACATTTAAATTGCTAATATTGTTAAGCAAGATTTATGAACTACAAAATCCTCGATTTGCTCCACCACAGTGCAGCGTCTCCGGCAGTCTGTGCTGCGGCCCTTAAGAGGAAAATGGGAAAACTATAGCGGCGCGCGGGTGTGTGTTGGCAATGCACAGTGCAAAGGGTGGGAAACTGGAAGGAGGGTGCATTAGTGGCACGAGATGGATGGGGGAGGAAAATTAATAGTGTCCTCCTCCTCCTCCCCCTGGCCGCTTTCCACCTTCCCCGACGTGGAAAATCCATTCCTTTTTCCGAGGGGGAAAAAGGACGATTGTGTGTGGGGTTGACGACGTCGTCGTCGTCGTCGTTTGTTGCCATCTTGCCCCGGACCCGGTGTGTGATGTGTGAGCGTGTGTGTAACACACCTTAGAGGGAGGGGGTGGGTTGAAAGGAAAACGCTCGCTATATAAACACCCCTTGGTGGAAACCGTTTCGCCGTTCCGCTCCGCACTGCTTGCGATATCAAAACACACTGGACTAGTGTGCGATGGTGTATGTGTGGCTCCGTGAGGGAGATTGTTTGACAGCAGGAGGAACGTGCGATTCCTTTCCTCGTGTATGTGTGTTTCGTGGCTGGATATAGAAAAGATGAGGGAAAAATCGAAAAACGTGATGTTTTCCACCGAGCGCCGCTTGTCGTGTGCTCACGTGTATGTGTGCTTGTATTGTGTGCTTACACCTACACCACCACACCGTACCGTTATTTGCTGCATCATTCACCACCGCCATAACCACCCCCTCCTTCCGCACCGCAAACGGTTCGAGCAATCAGCGAAGGAAAAGCTCTCGCAATCATTTTCCTCCACCTTGATCCTGTCTCGGACCCCCTTCAAGCATGCAACGCAAGCGAGGGGGAAACCCCCTCGGCAAAGGGAAAATTTAGTTTTTGGGAAACACGGTGAGGGTTGCCCACAAGCAATCCGGCTGCCGTGTGGAAAACCGTCCAAGGAAGGGAAAACTCGTGTTTGCGCGGGGTGGTGGGTTGGGGGTGGAAATAATGTCTCGATCGAAATTGCGCAATTGCCGTGCGCCGTGGAAAACCAGTCACCAGCAGCGCACACACACACTCACACATATACACTCATGCACATGCACACACAACCACAGGAGCGTGGGTCACGCAGACTCTTGGGTTTTTGAAGGACGACCTAGACCGGCGATATAGTGGAAAGACGAATGACCGCCCGAACCAGCACGTCACGGCCACATGATTGGGGAACCGGAGCCTCGCAGAAGATGCTGCCCGGGGACGAATTTTCACGACCAACGTCCTCCCGAGCGCTCGTACCTGTGTGGCGCTGATGGACGAATGTCGCTGACCCGCGCGCGGACAAATGTTTGCTTCGTTTTGCTTTGAAACGGTTGATATTCAGCACGGAGGTCGCATCGCCTTCTGTTCGAGCACCACCACGCTTTTCCGAAAAGAGTCACGCTGCTGGTTTGTGCTTCCCCGTCAGCAGAAGAAGAGGCCTCACATTGCTTATTATGATTTATGATTATATTGCCGACGTAATAAGCAATTTATATAAAATATTCCACCATCGTGAAAACGAAGGTCCTTTTCCATGTCATTCTTCGTTGGCTCCATTCTTTTTTTTCCGCACGTATCTTTTCTCTCCGTCATCGGGTGATGATAGTGGAGTGTAGTAGTAGTTGGAAGCTTCAAACCGGATACTGACACACACACAGTTTTGAAAGGAGAATCTGCCGTGATCTTCTTTGCCAAAACAGTATCCTTTGCTCGTGCCGGAACTAAGAGTCATAAAACTATTTCAATAGATCATTTATGAAGAATTATAGGAAAATTTAAAAGTATTAAATAAGAAAATGAAATTCTGAAGCTCTGCCAAGAAGCAGATCAAATTCATTCTCGTTCAACTATGATAAGAACATGTGAACTACGTTTTGCTATCTCAACAATTTAACAAAAGTAAAATAGTGATATGTGTTTGTGAAAGCGTCCTATACAGCACCGAAGCTTTAATCAACGTAAAAGTCCAAGAAAACTGCGCTGCCCTTGAAAACATATCGTAAAAACAAAAGAATAGTCCTTGTTCTTGTAATCTGCTTCTTTGCCTCTCTTCCATACCCGTAGAGTGTATTAATTATTTTGAATCTTCATTTGGTTGGGTTTTTCTGTTGAATAAAAGCAGGAATTCTTTTCCTCTTTTCTTCGCACGTATTTGTATCGCGAGGAATGAAAACCCCGGACATTGGTGGTTTATTGTCCATGTCTTTTGCATTTGGTACGTTTTCATTTTCGATGTTTTCCATGAATACTTTTTTTTAAGTGGACTATTTTCCTGTACTTTTTGGAGTCTACAGAGAGCTAAATGTTACTTTTTGGAGTCTACAGAGAGCTAATCCGAACGCATGTGTTTTGAAGCGGATGTTTTTCTCCCAAAACACTATACAAGAAGACGTTTGGTTTATAAGAACAGTTTTCATAGTATTGCCAATATCGGCGACAAACGAGTCCGGTGGGTCTTTTTTTATTTATTTTGACTTACATTTACAGTCCGGCGCAAATGTTGTCGTGTCGGGTTTGTTTGTTTGTTTATGTGTTTCCCATGTGTTCCGTTTTTTTTACTTGAGGATATAAAATTCACCAAATAATTAGTATCCCCGGTGCAATAAAAATGCACATTTTGTGCTGCGCTTTGAATTATCCTCAATGTGTTGAACACATTCGAAAACTGTTTGTTGACATTACGCAAAACGAATGTGTGTGCGCACAAATAAATGGCCAGCGAAATAAACGAGAAAAAATTGCGCTCATTTGCAATCCGACGGCAAATTTATCGGTGAGAAAGTGCAGTTTGTAACCGGATGACACACTCACACACACGCACACTTTCAGGGTGATAAGATAAAAGGGTTTTCTTCCGGCATGCCCGCACAAAATTTATCTTTCGCGAAGCGAAATTTCTCCTTTTTAGTGCAAACTTTACGATGATACGATCCAAGGAAGGAATGGTTCGCTGTTGCATTGTGCTTTGTGGGGCAAACGTCTTCGTCGGTGATTCACCCTCCCCCTCATCCTCTCCCCTTCCACCGGGTGAGAAACAATAGTGTGTTTGTGTGTGCTTATGTGTCCGTAGCATACTTTTTTATGTCCACCGTCCATCGATAAATTACGTTCGCCGACGACAGCAGAACAGAGAGACACCCTGACCCTCGGGGCGGGCGATCGTGCACGAGTGTCCTGGTGAGGGAAGGGGAAGGTGCGCAGGGAAACATAATGCGTCCATTGCACACACCATTGCACCGTGTGTGTGCAGTTTGCCATCGGCCACGAACATGCATGTATACACGTGCTGTTATCGATGCACTCGGATGGCAGACGGAACAAATGAGACAGCGTGGTGGGAGGGAGAGAGACGGGTACGGGGAGAACGTTGATTGTGTCGGCCCTTTCAGAGGAAGTTTCAACACCCGAACCACCACCTTCCCCGCCTCGGACCCTGGACAAAACCCTCGCACTCCAAACGGCTTACGGGGCGGCTCCAAAAGAAAAGAACTCAACACTAATGCAGGAGGAAAAAACAGCAACCCCCAACCGGGGGGGAGGAAAACTCAATTGTAATAAATTAAACAAAGTCACTGGAACGTAATTTATGCTCCCATTGTCTGGCGCAAAACTTCCTTTCCGCACCGTAACGCTCGGAACCACCGAGACCCCTTCCCTGTGCGTCCTTCGACGTTCGTTCCCCCGACGTCTTTGCTCGAATTTTGGCGCACGTCACCGTCGGGGTTTGGTCGGGGGTGGTGGGTGAGGGCCGGTGGAAGGTCGCGTAGTTTTCAACCTTTTGCACGCGTAGTGGAATGGAAAGGGTTTTTTCCCCTAGCCCTAGAAAAGGTTCCCCAACGAAATGGCGCCGCGCGACGTCACAAAGACTTCGAAATGACATTGAAAGAATCCTTCGGGAAGGCGCTGGGAAATTTGGCTTTGGACAACGAAACCTTTGGCTTGGATTTTGAGCAGAGAGAGGAAACGAATTGTACACGTTTGTTTGTTGTCCGCGAAAACTCTTGCTGTGTTGTGATGTCGTTTTGGTGGAATTAGATCACGACCGCATCGGACGTCTTTTTCAACAAGATGAAGTATGTGGGGGAGCTGTTTATTCGAGTGCTCAGATAAGGGAGCATGGGGCACTACCACTTTTTCCTCGGGAGCATAATGTAAATGATTTTCAGTCACAATTATGAACAACATTGTTTTAGAAAAATACGATACCATGCTTAAAGTCCCTTTTCAAGTTTCAAATCTAATGAACATTTAATAATTCAATGAAGAACTCAACAAATTAAATAAATATAAACAAAACATCGAAAGTCGATGGCAAAGCAATTTAATGAGACGATAAAAATAATACTATTTCGATTCTACAGGCCACTTCACTAAACCTAGTTTAATATTGCTTATATTCTTGTATTTTTATCCCCGAATAGCCAATTTTTGAAGGCTTTTGCAAAAAAATCAAACTCAAGGTTTTGCTTTATTTATTTTAATTTCTGTTTTTTGTACATATCTTTCAGAAAACAGCAAATATTTTGAACACTCAGTACCGACTCGAAATTTACAGAACCAGTGAGTTGATACTATTGGCTTAGATGCGGGTATATTTATCCCTTATTCCCCTATATGCAACACATCAATACCCTATGATATTTCTTGGCCCTACAACTTCTCTTCGACTGGGACTTTTTCCAAATTAAATCGAGCAAAAAGTAACCATTTTATGGATGCCGGCCAGCAAACCAATCGATTTCGCTATCCCCGAACAGATTAGTATCGGCTTTGCCCGGTGCCGATGCAACAATTTCTCTCGGTGGAAAGGACAACACCGGTCGCAAACATGTGAGTGAGTTAAGGTACACCGTTAGATGGGGTAAGGCGACCGGACGAAGTGCAGCATCGCGTGCGAACGTCGCGCTCGTCGGCGTCGGATGACATTTCTCAACCTGTCAAACAACCTTCGCATCCACTTGCATCACTTGGTGCTGTCAGTTCGCAGTCGCGTCTTCTTGCGAGTAGTTGAAATTGGCTTCCCGGGATGGAGGGAAGAATGGACTGGCCGGGGTTAGGAGCAGCCACTCAAGGGGATGACGACGATGAATCCACCGACGACAACGCCGTCGCCGTCATGCTGTCAGAGAGAGTGTAATTTATGAAATCAATTAAAATTTTATTGCACCCGTTTTATATACGGTAATGACGACGACGATAGGACCGGGGAACGTGAACTACGGCGACCAACCAGTTGGCCAGTTTGTTGCCGGCTTTCTCTCCCGCCTCTCACCCCCCACCCGGGTTGCTCCATCGACACTTCCAGCGGCGTGCTCCATAACGACGCATGTGTTCGGAGGCGTTTCGTTCGCTTTTGTTTTTCTTCTCTCTCTATCTCTTCCTCATCGGCGGTTCCAAAACGGATCCAATTAGCGAAATAAGCGGAGGCAATAATGGGGGGCCAAGGAGGACTCCTACACGCAGCGTTATCCCGCTCTTACGTGCGATATGGAGCAACGACAGTTTCGACTTCTTGAAGTTTTACATTCAAAAAAGGCACCTGGTGCCGACCTGGTGGCTTCGGTTTATGTTCGCTTTTGTGGTCATCTCTGTTGTATTTTTTCGTGCTGACAAATATTTATTGCAATCGAAAAGTTGTTTAATTTAGCACTCGATGGACCCATTCGACCGTTAATGGCACATTTTAAATTGGTATAACAGTGGCAATTATCGTTAACAATGTGCAGGACCTTTTCGCACACTGGTCATTTAAAATAATAATAAAAATGGTCATTTCAGTGCAGATCTATGACCTCAAAAGCAACTAGAATTAAACAAGTGAAAATGTAATAAAATTATATGTGCAAACATTCTACCACCTCCTCGCATCGATAATTTGTTAAAGAAAGCTATCCATTTTCTATTCTTTCGCTTATGTTTTTGTAAGTTATATTGATTTTGGCCCATTTCGTTCCTTGTGTCAGCGCGGACCAAAGTGAATAGTCCTTCCCGGTTTTCCTCGTTCGAAAATGACTTGCATTTTCCACTAGTACGCAAGCGCACCCGTTATTGCAATTTCCCGTTCCCTTCTCCGGGAAATAGTTGCACTCAGCCACCAAAAAGGGCTGGAAACACGTGTTTAGCATTCGTGAAATCCCCGGTGAATTCCCGGAACCGGCCAAGATAAGCATCTCCTTGACCTCGCACAGTCCTCTCCTAGCCGGTCAGGGGTCAGCCGTCGCTGGTGGTTGTGCCTGCTGCATGGCGCAAGATAACGTCCATTGCCGGAAGCTGATGGATGGTTCCGAACGCTACCGCCAGGGTGGCTCCGGAGGTTCCCATTTGCACACAACGGCCTCCAAAACGGCCGCCTTCTTAAAGCCATTAGCATAACCTCACTTTTGGCATCGTCGAGTTCGGCCAACGCTCGAGGGGGATGGCGGGAAGGGTGGTCAAATGTATGCAAATTTTCTAATAAATTATTTCAAGCAGCAATAAATAGATGCAAAGTGGTGCTCCGGCGGAACTCCCCCCCCCCCCCCTGCTCCTTTCCGTGCGCGAAAGGCAAGTGTGTACATGCGAAAAATTGCCAACGTATGCGTGTGTGTTGCCACGGCATGGTAATAAGTTTACGTACGTAACACGTAAGAAACAAAACAGAAAAAAAATACACCGAAATAGAGGGATACATGATGCAAACGATGCTACAAGGCAGGAGGGCGGTATGTGTCTGTAACTCGTTTGCATAGAAATGGTTGTATTAAAATTCCTTTCTTTCTCGCTCCGAAGACGCGAGAAAGAAAACTTAATAAAAATGCCTGAAAATTAGCCAAACATTGTGACGCAAGATGGTAATTTTGTTGGGCCCTGAAGGGGGGGGACATTTATGGGTGGATCGATTAACATCGAAAGAATTCTTGCGTTTTTTGCTTTTAAATTTTATTCTAACGTGCTTTTCAATTAGCATGTATATAATATGGTTGTAGTGTTTGCGTTTAAAAAAACTAGACAAATTTTAACGACTTTTCATGCAAATATGATAAACGCTAGCAAACTTCTGTTGTAAACAAATTAAAGAGTAGCATTTATTTCAAATTTAGAACAAGTTTGACAACTTTATCATTTAAATTGAATCTGCTGTTGCTAAAACATTAAACCAACTCCGTTTGATTATATGTCCACCTTTATCGTGGAACGAACGGTTTTGAAACATTTCCTGCCCGCTGACTCAGCTGATTTAGATTTTTGTCTATTTGGTCATTTATGGACCGTGCTGCTCGACCCCGAATTGCAACAGAGGTGGTAACGACAGCCAGAAGGAAAAATGGCTTAACCATTCCGTTCTTTGGGTCAGAAGGTCGCTTCAACTGGTCTTATAGTTAAGAAAAACTTCATTATCTATTTTTTTTTTTTCAAATTCAAATGTTATAATAGCTCAATTTTTAATTAATGAAAACACAACAAATTGAAAAGCATCCATTTCACGCAACCTGTCTTCATACGAAGCATTTTTTAAATGTGCCACCTAACTAAATCTTATTCTTTCCTCTTTGTTTTTTTTTTGCAGGCCCCGATGGCTTTTTATCCCACCTGGCAGGCCGACCCGTCCCAGGGCTGGCAGAATCAGTTCATCCAGCAGATCCCACAGAACACGCCCGCCATCACTCCGCTCAACTCGCTGGAGTTCCAACCACAGGTACATTACGATTATCACAACCATCCGCCACCAGCGCCGATGGCGACGGCGGCCCCGCATCAGCTGCACCATCTGCACCCGTCGTTCGATCCGTACGAGCGCGTCCTGCCAATCACGAACCAATTCTACTAACCAAACACACACCCAAAACAAACACAACCAACACGTGAACGAAAGGGAAAAGAAAAACCAAAACGACACAAGAAAGCTCTACTAAATTGGAATATTGGAAAACCGAACAAGGAAACGCACACTTTGACGCGATCGAAAACAAGTACACACACACACAAACAAATAGACATCCTTTTCCCCCCATTTTCCCCCGCTTTCCCTCCACCACGGTATCACGGACCATGGCTCTATAATGATGGCATTTCGTACATTTTGTAGGGCTATGCCGCGTACCAACCAAACGGCTACGTACAGACCGCCGGCATCGGGTTCGACCCGAACTACGGTCGCACGTACGCCGCCCCACCCGCCGTACAGCGCTACGACTTCCAGGCGAACCAGATCGCCCCCATCAACCAGGTGTCGCTGCAGAGCGTCAGCTTCGCGCCGACCGTCACCTACGCCGGCCAGGTGTCGACCGGTCCGGCCACGATCGTGTCGCACAACAACCCGCACGATCAGTTCAACCTGCAGCTGAGCGCCAGCAAGCAGCAGCAGCAGCAACAGCAGTCCTCGACGGCGGCCTCGGCGGCGTCGGGAAACGACATGCCTGGATATCCACGGGTGAACAGCGTACCGCCGCGCTCACTCAATTGTAATGGATATTCAGGCCAACAAGACTACGGCGGTCATCAGACGACGACAACCACGACGACGGTGGCGGGCGCGACGGGCACTAGCAACGGTAGCAGCAGCAGTACGTCCACCTCTAGCGCCTCCATCGCGTCCCCGTCGTCTGCCTCGGCAGTGGCGACGGTTGCGAGCAACAACAACGCCAGCGGCACGAGTTCCTCTTCGTCCACCGGTGGCAGCGTGATGCATCCACCGCAGGGTGGAGGCGTAC
Source organism: Anopheles coustani (assembly GCF_943734705.1). Classification (NCBI taxonomy): domain Eukaryota; kingdom Metazoa; phylum Arthropoda; class Insecta; order Diptera; family Culicidae; genus Anopheles; species Anopheles coustani. Next base: position 84,803,435 of record NC_071289.1, read on the forward strand.
CACAGTCGCCCAATCGCAACACACTCCAGCAGCAACCTCCCCGGCCCAACTCCAACCAGCAGCTGTACGCGCAGCAGTCCCCGAATCCGTACAGCACCACCACCAGCTCCGGCAGCAACAACAACGGAAACGGCAGCTCGAGCCTGCAGCAATCACCGAGCCACAACGGCAACAACGGCTCGGTAGGCGCGGGTTACTCTAGCAGCCAGGGTAGTGGAAGCCAAGGCCCGAGCGGCATGCACACACCGTCCCCAATGGGAGCGACGGCAAACGACAATCAGCTGCAGCAATCACCGAGCCATATGCAGCAGCAGAGTGAGTGGGGCTGGAACCAGCAGCAACAGCAGCAGCAACAACCGGCCGGTGGCGATCTCTTCAACCAGTCCGATCGGGTGAACCTCAACTCGCGGCTCAAGACGATGATCATGAACAAGGGCGACTCGAAGGACGTCCTCCAGCAGCAGCAGCACATGGGAAGCGGCCAGCAGCATCTGGCCCACCAGCAGCAAACCGGACCGGGCGGACAGCAAGCGACCGGTCATTTTTTATCGTATAGCCACCATCTCCGAGACAGTCTCACGCCGACGCACCTGAGCGCACCCGGGCCGGGAACGCCCGGTGCGCCCGGTGGTAGCACCGCCAACGCCAGCCAGCAGATGATGGCGGCCGGGGGCGGCGCCGGCGGAGGCAGTAATGGCAACAGCAGCAACAACAACAGCAGTACTACCAACGAAGGTACGGCGATCGGAGATGGTGGCGGCTCGCTGATCAACAGTATAGGGAATATTGTTGATCCGACGTGGAAGAGCAGTGCCAGCGGCAGTGGCAACAACAGCAACGGTAGTAACAGTAACAGTAGCGCGAACAACACAGCAATCCCCGGGGGCATGAAGTCCCCGCTCGGTGATCAGCACCATCACCACCATCAGCAGCAGCAGCAGCAGCATCACCACCATCATATGCATCACGAACATCTGCTCGGTGGCGTTGGTGGCACCGATCACCTCGGACACCTACACGGAGCGAAACAGCATCCGGTTTTTGAGCAGAAGCAGCAATTAATCGACAAGAATAATACCGACCCCGGTGGGGGCGGCTCGCCCGGGAGCGACCTGAAGCCGGGCAAGATGGGCAAGGGCTCGGGATCGTCGTCCTCGTCGTCGTCCTCCGGCGGTGGCTCACCGTCGGCCAAATCGAAGGGCAAGGGTGGCGAGAAGCACGGTAAATCGAAGCACGGCAATCACCACAACCACCATCAGCAGCAGCAGCAGCATCAGCAACATCAGCAGCACCATCTCGACCAGATGGGGATGGACTCGAAGTCCTCGTCGTCCGGGTACGGTAGTGGCGGCTCGAACTCCAGCTTCCTCATGCACCACGATCAGCATCAGCTGCATCAACAGCAGCAGTACGGCGCGGCGCCGACCATGAACCAAACATATCCCGGCGGCTCGACGACCCCGAACGGCAGCCAGTCGTCCACGACGTCGTCCCTGCTCGGCGGGGTCTACGCCGGTGGTTCCTCGTCTTCCTCCACCTCCTCGATGATGGTGGACAGCAAGCTGCTGGTGGACGACAAGAGCCCGCTGAACCGCTTCCGTCACGATTCCCTCGCGAGCGGGTTCAATCCGCACCTGCAGGGGTCGGGTGGCGGCGGTGGCACCGGTTCGACCGGTGGCGTTGGCGCGTTCCACCATCCCTCGACGCACCACCATCATCAGGCGGCCGGTTCGAACTACAATCTGATGAGCGTGAAAAAGGAACCGGGCCTCGGGTTGGACGATGGTGGGCAACAGTCGGCGTTGCCGAAGTTTGACGGCGGGTACGAGAAGAACTACCAGAACTTCATCCGCTACGGTGACTACTGCGACAACACGTCGCAATCGTCCTCCGCCCAGGCCGGTTTGACAGCCGGTGGTGGTGTGGGTGCATCGTCCAAGGCATCGGCGGCGCAGGACTACAACAGCTACTACTCGCCGTACGGTAGCTACGGAAGCTACTCGAGCCAGAGCTACCCGAACTACCATCAGCAGTCCGCTGCGGTGGCGGCCACCGGGGGTTTCGGCAACGGTGGCGGTTCGGCCAGCAATAGCAACAGCAACAGCAGCCTTCCACCGACGGAAGCGAGCTCGCTGTTGACGCTGCCGGCCATCACGACACCGGTCGCCCATCAGACGAACTTCGAGCAGCAAATTCCGGCCCACACGTACCCGATCCCGAAGAACAGCAGCCTACTACCGTCGGCGGGCGATGTACCGATCAAGCTGGAAACGGATGATGCGGCGGCGTACGGAGGGCTCGGCGGAGGAGCGGTCAGTCTCGGGGCGGACCCATGCCCCACGAGCAACGACCCAGTGGGGGTGGTGCCGGAAGAAGTTCCACCGCAAGTCGAAACGCAGCCACCTCCGGCGACGGTGGCACCAACGCCAACGGCGACCGGTGGCGGCACGACCACGACCACGAAGAGTAAATCGAAGAAGGGTGAAAAGAAGGACAAATCGAAGGACGCCAACAGCCACGCCGCCGACGGGGAGACGAAGGCGGAAGGCACGGCGACCGCAACCACCACGAGCAAGAGCAAGAGCAAGAAGGAGTCGAAAAGCGTTAAGAAGGAACCGCTCGATCCGGCGCAGAAGGCGGACGACGACAAGCTGGAGAAGTCGCACAAACCGGAGGCACCCGATTGCGATTGCTTCAGCTCCGGCACGGATAAGGCACCGTCGGAACCGGGCAGCTACTACACGCATCTCGGTAAGTATGACCACATTCGATCGCATCGATCGATCGACCACATTTAACACCCGTCCTCCCGTCGTTGTAGGCTGTGCAGCGACACTGGAAGATCTGCGGCGTGAAACGGAACTACGCGTTGGGCTGACCGGCAAGCAGCTGCGCATCGAGAAGGTCGTGTACACCGGCAAGGAGGGCAAGTCGAGCCAGGGCTGCCCGATCGCCAAGTGGGTCATCCGGCGCGTCGACCCCGACGAGAAGCTGCTGTTCGTAGTAAAGCGCCGCCAAGGGCATCGGTGAGTTTATGGTCGGATCGTGCTATTAATGCCACCTCTACCTACAAACCCTCACGGGGTGGACACCTGCCCCGTGTGGACACCGAACCAAAGGGCCCACACTTACTAACCGCACAAACATTCGAACCATTGTTTTTCCCCGGTGCAGATGCAAAGCGTCGTTCATCGTGATCTGCATCGTCGTGTGGGACGGCATCCCGCAGCACGAGGCGGACAGCGTGTACCGGATGCTGTCGGTGAAGCTGAACAAGTTCGGGCTGCCGACCGTGCGGCGTTGCGCCACCAACGAGAACCGGACGTGCGCCTGCCAGGGTAAGTGTCGCGACATGTTGTTCGCAGCCAAAAACCGACACCGAGCCGTACGGCGCGGCGCAATAGCACCTAGTCTCACACCCCTGGACCGGCGGCGGGCTCTAAAGGTGGCTTCTCTTCCTCCTCTCCCACAGGGCTGGACCCGGAAATGTGCGGCGTCTCGTACAGCTTCGGCTGCAGCTGGTCGATGTACTACAACGGGTGCAAGTACGCCCGCTCCAAGACGGTGCGCAAGTTCCGGCTGTCGGTGAAGAACGAGGAGGCGGAGATCGAGGAGCGCATGAACGTGCTGGCGACGATGCTCAGCCCGCTGTACGTTACGGTCGCCCCGCAAGCCTTCCAGAACCAGGTGCAGTACGAGCGGGAGGCGCCCGACTGTCGGCTGGGCCTGAAACCGGGCAAACCCTTTTCAGGTAGGTTTCGTTTCAGTGACCACTAAGCGAAAGAACCTGAACGTTCATATACTAATCATCTATTCTCCCTCTA